>NC_135891.1:736963-1007628 GCF_964194155.1 Cetorhinus maximus | reverse complement strand
TCTATTTTTCTGTACTTATTGACTGACTCAATTATTATGTTTGTTGCCATATAATAAAAGAAACAATTTCCATAGTGTTAATGCAGTTTTCATTTGGATCATTAATACTCTCTGGCAGAAGTTGAGACAAGAGACCTGCGAGTGATTCAGTATTTATAGGGAGGGGATTCCTACTAGTGTGTCATTATTTACAGGGAGAGAATCCTTGCGGGTCTGTCAGTATTTAGAGGGGATCCGTCCATATATCAGTTTGAAAACCATTAATGTGGAAGCAGTCACTTGGAGAAATTATATCATGGTTGAGGTAGAATTGTGTTAATAATGAAACTTGTTTGGACTGTCAGTCTTGAACCAATTCCAAGTAAAATCATGTTATCGCTCTCAGCACATTTGCTTAGCTCCAACTAACTACAAAAGGATCTTGTAAGTATTTTATCCCTTAGGCCATACATAGAGATTTGACAGTGGAACTCCCTGTGCCTCAGGGCTCTGGGATGAATCCCAGCTGATTCTAGTTCTGGTTCTGTGGTTAGCCTTGGTGACTTAGTTTAGATTGTTCAGCAGAAAAGGGTGTCAGTTAAAGCCAAAACCACAAAATACAGCATCTGGAGAGAGGAGCATAGGGTTAACATTTCAGCTCAGTGATCCTCCGTCACATTTCCAGCACCTGCAGTATTTTGCCTATTGTTCCAACTTTGTGTGATTGTTGGATGAGCGCAGGGCCAGGTTCGACTGTGAGGCACAGCCCAGTGACCTGCTGATATTCACCAACTAGCTTTACACACATTATGGCCATCACAGTGAGATATCCCAACATGAGTCAGGAGAAGGAGCTCATCTGATATTTGTTTTAGGCCCTCTGCACTCAGGAATGAACTAGCATTGGTTATAAAGTAAGTGACCTGTCACAGTTATGATTACTGATCCATTTGAACAATATACCAATTTGCTATGACTTAGATGCCATTTCTGTAAGAGTAGTATGGAGCGTTCTCAGATGCACATAGAGATGTGGAAGCTTGCTGTGACCCAGCTGTTTCTTTCTTCAGGTTACGAGCGATATAATGCGATGAGAGCTGACCCAGCACTCTGTTTCCTCGAAAGGGTTGGCATGCCCGATGAAACCTCGCTAGCGGCCGAACAAGGAGGCGTTGACCTGCCATCAGACATAACTGAAGGGTAAAGCAATGTCACCTGTAGTGGGCGAGGGTGGGGAAAAAGATGTTTGGCAGAAGGCTACTAATTCAAGCACTGCGTTTTCAATTGATCCTGAGCAATGACTGCCTTGGAGAACAGTGAGTGGTGTCTCCCTCTTATCTGCACCAGCAGGTGGTGGAATCAAGCACCACTCCAAGATTTAACATAATACAACTTACAGCACAGAAGGAGGCCTTCAGCCTGTCGTGACTGTCTCTTTGAAAGAGCAGATGTGCTTAGCGTCACACCTCCGCTTTTTGCCTGTAACCCTGTAAGTTTGTCATCGTCGGGTATCTGTCCAACTCCCTTTTCAAATTATTTAGGGAATTGGCTTCCAACTTGTCAGGTTGATAACTCAGAGTGAAAAAAATTATTCTCATCTCTCTAAATCTTTCCCAATGGTTTTGAATCTGTGACCTATGGCTATTGACCCACTCTCCAGAGGAAACAGTTTGTCTCTACCAAAGCCTCTCCTCATCTTGAAAATCTCTTATTAAGTCACCTCTTAACCTTCTCTGTTCCAAGGAGAATAAACCTAACTTTTTTAATCTCCCCTCTTAACTGAAGTCCCTCATCCCTGGTAACATCCTGGTAAACCTCCTCTAAAGCCTTTACATCTTTCTTGAAGTGTAGTGCTCACAATATCCCAGCTGATTTATGAACTTCTCACATAATCTCATTGCTTTTATATTCAATATTTATTTATAAACCCAGGTAACCCATTTAATCTTTTAACTACCTGATTAACTTGCCCGGTCACCCTTAAGGATTCATGTATATGGGCACCAAGGTGTCTCTGCTCATTTGCACTTTTCAAATTCGTACCATTTATGGTATTGCAGCCTTTCCATATTCGTCCTCCCAAACTGCATCACTTCACACTTCCCTGCTGTTAAGATATGACAGTTAGTATTTGCCAGGTTAACCAAATGTCAAAGCGAAACTTGGTCAGACTATCACAACAATTTTGCAATTTGTATTTATTACGAGAAAGTATGTGTACTGAAGTCAGAAAGTAAAGATTCCACTACCACTTTTTGAGATTTTAAATGTTAAATTAAAACATTTATTAACAAAAGAAAACTTAAACACACAAGATTACAGCTACACAATTAAATTTTGTCTTATAACATTTCCGAAAAGATTTCTACTTAGCTAGACCCACAAATAAACATCCTTTTACAGACAATTGCTCTTATAGATTCTTAAGTTATAAAACATCCAGTAATATTACCGCAAGGTACCCACTGTTGCTATAAGGGAGGTATTTCACAAGCTTCTCTTTCCCCCTCACTCGAAAATGGAATTCCCAGGTTTATAACAAACCCTTGCTTTCTGGAACAAGCAAGCACTTCTCTGGGGTGGCTAGAAGCTGCTACTTCATAGTGCACTCTTCAAAATTTCCCAGACAGTTTTCAGTCTTTCCTTAAATATGTTTTTCTCTTTCATCTTTAAACCCATTGTCCTCACACGCCTTCGAAACTCAAACCCTTCCAAATATAAGATCTTTCATGTTCCCATCTTGTCTTTGCTTTTGAGTCAGTAAAAAAAAATGATATCCCCACTACTTGTTTACCTGTGAGCTCCTGCTAGGTGCAAACACTTTCCTTTGAAATTCAAGCAACCTCTCAACTTATCCAAAAATGCAAATGTTAGCTCTAACCTATTTACTTGCACTCCACTACTTAACAACTTGAACCTTTGATGATTTAAACCTTGCAGTCTGACTATCTTCAGCCTAATTAAATTAGTCACACACACATACACAACATACACACAGCCTTCTTTATAGAATAGTACAATATTCCCCCAAAATATTAAAATAAAACATCCACTCTGCATTGCATTCCATCTGTCATGCTCCTTCCCATTTCACGGTGCTGTCTGTCATCTTGAAGCCTATAATGAACCTCAGCATTATCTACCACGTTACTTCATGGAATCATGAACAATTACAGCTCAGAAGGAGGCCACTTGGCTCATATGTCTATGCCGGCTTTCTGCAAGCGCAACTCATCTAGTCCTACTCCCCTGCCTTTTCACTGTAGCCTTGTAAATTTTTCCTCTTCAGACAATGATCCAATTGTCTCTTGAAAACCACGGTTGAATCTGTTGCCTTCACTTTCTCGGGCAGTGCATTCCAGATCCTAATCACTTGCGATATAAAAAAGCTTTTCCTCATGACGTTGCTTCTTTTTCCAAGCACCTTAAATTGGTGTCTTCTGTTTCTCAATCCTTCCACCATTGGGAACAGTTTTGCCCTATCTATTTTGTCCAGACCCCTTATGATTTTGAATACCTCTATCAAATCTCCTCTCAATCTTCCCTTCAAGGAGAACAGCCCTGGCTTCTTCAACCTATCTGCATACCTGAAGTTCCTCATTCTTGGAAACTTTTTCCCTGAATTTTATCTGCACTCTCACCAATATCTTTTCATCCTTTCTAAAGTGTGGGGCCCAGAACTGAACGCGATACTCCAGTTGTCCTGGGAGTCCTCAATATTGACTCTGGACTCCTCGAAGTCTCATGGCATCAGGTCTAACAAAGGCAAGGAAACCTCCTACTGATGCCACTACAGACCCCACCTCAGCTGATGAATCAGTGCATCTCCAGGTTGAACATGACATGGAGGAAGCACAGAATGTACTCTGGGTTGGGCACTTAATGTCCGTCACAAAAGTGGCTCAGTACCACCACTTCTGTCCAGGCTGAACGAATCGTGAAGGACATATCTGTCAGACTGGGCCAGCAGAAGTTGGTGAGGGAACCAAAAAGGGGGAAACTAGACCTGGTCCTTGCCAATCTACCTGTCGCAGATGCATATGTCCATGATCGTATAGGTAGAAATGACCACTGTACAGTCGTTGTGGAGATGAAGTCCGGTCTTCACATTGAGCATACCTTCTGTTGTATTGTATGGCACTACCACCGCGCTAAATGGGATAGATTCAGCACAGATCTGGCAGCTTAAAACTAGGTATCCATGGGGTACTGTGGGCCATCAACAGCAGCAGAATTGTTTCAACCACAACCTGTAACTTCATGGCCTGACATATCCCTCACTCTACCATTAATATCAAGCCAAGAGACATCCCTGGTTCAATGAAGAGTGCAGGAGGGCATGGTAGGAGCAGCACCATACCTAAAAATGAGATGTCAGGTGAAGCTACAAGACAGTCTAGATGCAAACCAAACAGCAGAAGCAGGATGCAATAGACAGGGCTAACTATCTTCAGCTGCTTCATCCATGACATTCTCTCCATCACAAGGTCTGAAGTGGGGATTTTCACTCATGATTGCATAATGTTCAGTACCGTTCGCAACTCCTCAGATATTGAAGCAGTCTGTGTCCATATGCAGCCCTGGACAACATTCAGGCTTGGGCTGATAAGTGGCAAGTAACATTCGCGCCACACACAAGTTCCAGGCAATGACAATCTCCAAGAGAAAAACTAATCATCTCCCCTTGACATTCAAAGGCATTACTATCACTGAATCCCCCACAATCAACATCTGGGTTACCATTGAGCAGGAACTGAACTGCACCAGCCATATAAATACTGTGGCTACAAGAGCAGGTCAGAGACTGGGAATTCTGCAGCGAGTATCTCACCTCCTGACTCCCCAAAGCTGGTCCGCCATCTACAAGGCACAAGTCAGGAGTGTGATTGAATACTCTCCACTTGCCTGGATGAGTGCAGCTCCAACTACACTCAAGAAGCTCGACACCATCCAGGACAAAGCCTGCTTAGTTTGCACCCCATCTACCACCTTGAACATTCACTCCTTCCACTACTGATGCATAGTGACAGCAGTGTGTACCATCTACAAGATGCACTGCAGCAACTCACCAAAGCTCCTTAGACAGCATCTTCCAAACCCGTGACCTCTACAATCTAGAAGGACAAGGGCAGTAGATAGTTGGGAACATCACCACCTGCAAGTTCCCCTCCAAACCACTCACCATCCTGACTTGGAAATATGTCTCTGTTCCTTCACTGCTGGGTCAAAATCCTAGAACTCCCTCGCTAACATCACTGGGTGTACCTGCACCACGTGGACTGCAGCGGTTCAAGAAGGCAGCTCACCACCACCTTCTCGAGGGCAATAATGACCACATCCCATGAAAGAAGTTTTTAAAATGTGGAGACCGAACCAGCATTTTATACAGGTTCATCATAACTTCCTTGCTTTAATATTCTATTCCCCTATTTATAAAACCCAGGAACCCACATGTTTTGTTAACCACTCTCTCAACCTACCCTGCCACCCTCAATGATTTGTGCACATAAACCCCTCCGTCTGCTTCTCCACCGCCTATAGAATTTTACACTTCATTGCCTTGGTGCACATTTTCTAGGCTGACAAGCCAGTGGAGCACAAAAGGAGTGCTGCCTTGTCGAAGGTGCCTTCATGCAGGTAAACCATTGTAGAGTCCCGTTGTCGCTTCAGATAATTCATGTGGATGTTGACTATCCAGATCATTATTCAACCATGAGCAGACAGTTCTCTTGGTGTCTTGCCCAGTAATTGTCCATCGAATTTCATCATTTAAAATAAGCAAGTCAACTAGTCACTTATTTTGTTGCAGTTTGTAGATGTTGCTGCTCACCTACATAACAGTCACCAGTTGATCAATATTCTTTAGGTGTGAAGTGTGCAGAGACACAGTGCACCTTTTAAAACCGTGATGCTAGCTTCTCACCAGGCACAAATACATGTGCTTTTGGCTTCTGTCCTCATCCTCCAGCACCGCTCTTGTATTTGGTTTTCTTTTCTCACCCAAAAGAAGAGAAATATCCGACCCTACCATGGATTTAAAAAAAATTCCAGCTGCAGCTTTATGGGGCCATTGAGGTACAGGCTGCATGAACTCAAAATTTGAGACAGTGTGTGCCTCTTGATGCATCTCTGTAGTCTTCAATGGGTAGACTGGGATCAGAGTTGCTCTCTGATGTTTTCTCTAAGTGAGTAAAGTATTGTGTGCTGAATTTTAGGGTTGACCTGTGTAAAGGTGATGACTCTGAGTCGAAATTGGACGGACAATTCAAGGACCAGCCAGATGTGAGTATGATGTTTTGAGGTTATTAAGTGCGTAATTTTTTAAATCTGAAATCTTGCCATCTCTTCTATTTCTGTTGAGAATGGTCTGCCCTCTGCACCTTAAGGGACTGGCTCTTGTTGGAGTACATTTCCATGGCCGACAGCTTTCCTCAGGCACTGCACTGTGTTAGCCATTCCTCTATTGGGTCTGGATGTTAACTATCGACTGGCTGCCGCTTTGAAGATGCACACAAACGCTCCAGAAATGGGTCAATGGATAGTGATCAGGAGCGGGAGTCTTGTTTAATAGCCTCCCAGGAGTACTAAAGTTAGTTGTAATACTGCTTTCAGTTTTGTGGATAAAATCATAGGAACAGAAGGAGGCCATTAACCCCGTGGGCTTGTTTCCCCATCTAGTTAGATCATGGCTGATTTGTACTTCAGATACATTTACCCGCCTTAGCCCATATTTCAAGACGCTCTCAATCAGCAAAAATCTGTCAATCTCTGCCTTGAAGGCTCCAATTAGCATGCAGCATCCAGAACTTTTTGGGAGACTGAGTTCCAGATTTCCACTACCTTTTATGTGCAAATGTGCCTTATGATTTCACTCCAGAAAGGCCCTGCTCTGATTTTAAGATTGGGTCCCTTATCATTTTAAACATCTCAATTGGATCACTCCGTCAACCTCCTCAGCAAGTGGGTACAAGCCCAGCCTGTGCAACCTGCCCTGGTATTTTAATCCTTTTAGCCCTGGTATAATTCTGGTGAATCTGTGCTGCATTCTCTCCAAGGCCAGTTACCTCCCTGAGGTGCAGTGGCCAGGACTGAACGCAGTACTCCAGTAGCTTAGCACATACCAGGAGCTGAACACATGGAATGTGTTTAATTCCATGTTGAAATCATTTGTACTGTCTGCTCCAGTGGACTTCCCTGCTAACTTATTCCACTGCTGCATTACTCTTTGACAATTTTACACCTGACTATCCCTGTTAGCCCTAATTTCCTGCTTTTGCTGCAGCTGCAGGGTAGAATGTTTATCATTTCCTGATGTCTTTTCTAACATCAGGAAGGAGTCAGGGATTTATAGACAACTGCCTATATACAAAGAAAATGTTACTCTCTAATTGACCTTAGGATATGCCTATTTGCAGCATTTTGACCTTATATTCTTAAAGGGACAGGCCAAGAAGAGCAGAGCTGCACCTCAGCAGCACCATAATATTGTGCAATGCTCCTATCCTTAGTAAACAAGGGTTCAACTCCCCAAGTATGATGTAACAGGCAATCGAGTAGCAAATAATATAGTATTCCTGGTCAGTCTGGTCAGTTCTCTTCATCACCTTCAACGTTGTGAAGCGTCAGTCCACAATCTGACAACAAAACTGCTGGCAGAGCAGCAGGCGCCTGAGGGCAGGGTAGCGACTCTCTTGGGCCTGGGTAGTGTGTGGCACCAGTATAAGATTATGGGGGCGATGGGAGACTAGCCTTGCGCTAACCCTAGTTCTTGCCCCCTCCCCATTCCTAAAAGAAATTATTTTCCTGTAGTTAATGAAATGTGTTGTTCTGCAGGAAGATGCAAACTCCTGCACTGAATCGGGGATTATGGAGAAAGGGGAAGACTCCATTTTAGGTAAGAGATGTGGATGGTGAGCGGGTTGCGAAATGGTTACATCGAGTGTACACAGAATCAGCCATTTGGCCCAACTGCTCTATGCTGTGTTATTCTTCACACAAGCCTCCTTTCACCCTTCATCTCACCCAATCATTATATCCATCTATTCCTTTCTCCCTCACATGCTTATCTAGCTTTTTCTTGAAAGCACCTATGCTATTTGCCACAACCACTCCCTGGTGTAACGAGTTCCACATTCTAACCACTCTCTGAGTAAAAAAATTTCTCACAAACACTTGGTTTTATTAGTAACTATCTTATATTTATGGCCCCTGGTTTTGCATACATTTGGTAACATTGTCTCCGTGTCTACCCTTAAAACCTTGCAGACCTCTTATCAGGTCCCTCCTCGGCCTTCCCTTCTAGAGAAAAGAACCCAGTCTATATAGTTTTTCCTAAAAGGTATAATTTTTCAGTCCTGGTATCAACCTTGTAGATTTTTCTGCACCTTTTGCAGTGCTTCTATTGGTTCCAGATCCTCCTTGTTTTCTTTGTTCCTTACCATGCCTCCCCTAAAGTAGGGGACTGATGTTGGGGAGCCTTTCTGCTGTCATTTGTTAGTGGCTACCCTCTGGTATATCACCCAAGCAAATGAAACTCTGTTGTCAAGGTTTGACTTGACATCAGAACAAAGTGGAGTGAGAACCATAAAGGAGAGTGTCTGAACTCGCTTTGTTCCAGAGTCCAGTTGATGTAAACGTATTTTGCAAATCACCCTGAGAAGTTTTTACAGTGCATTTTAAGAGCTTTATATGACTTTATTAAGGGAGTTCCATTCTTTGTGGTTCTCTACTTTTCTGCATCCCCAGTTAAATTATTTTAGTATTTTACAACTTACATTGAACCTACAGCATAGAAACAGTTGACTGGACTGAACTGCTCTTTGCCAGTGTTTATATTGCAGATGCACCTCGTTCCCCTCTAATTACCACTTCCTACCCTGTCCCCATATCCTTCTATTCCCTGCTACCTCGTATGGATCAAACAAGGGGAGACTGTGACATAGTAATAATGTTGTTGGACTGGAAATCTGGAGACCCAGGCTAATGAGGAGAGATTGAGCAGTTTAGGCCTATACTCACTAGAGTTTAGAAGGATGAGAGGAGATCTAATTGAGGTATATAAGATGCTAAAGGGGATAGACAAAGTAGACATGGAGCAGATGTTTCCCCTTCTGGGGCATTCTAGAACGAGAGGCCATAGTTTTAGGCTAAGGGGTGGTAGATTTAAATCAGAGATGAGGAGGAATTACTTTTCTCAAAGGGTCGTGAATCTGTGGAATTCACTACCTCAGACCGCAGTGGATGCCGGGACGCTGAATAAATTTAAGGAGGAGATAGACAGATTTTTAATTAGTAATGGGTTGAAAGGTTATGGGGAGAGGGCGGGAAATTGGAGTTGAGGCCGAAATGAGATCAGCCATGATCGTAATGAATGGCGGGGCAGGCCCGAGGGGCTGAATTGCCTACTCCTGCTCCTATTTCTTCTTATGTTCTTATACTCTCAGGACATGGGTTCAGCTGGTGGAATTTAAGCTCAATTAATAAAAATATGGATTTGAAAGCTAGTCTCAGTATTAACCATGAAACTACCATCAATTGTTGTAAAAACCCATCTGGTTCACTAGTGTCCTTTAGGAAAGGAAATCTACCATCCTTACCTGGTCTGGCTGACATGTGATTCCAGTAATGTGGGTTGGCTCTTAACTGACCTCTGAAATGGCTCAGCAAATCACTTAATTCAAAGGCAATTAGGGATGGGGCAACAAATTCTGCTCTTGCCAGTGACGCCCACATCCATGAACAAATAAAAAAACCCTTCCTTTTAAAGTGGATAGAATTACAGAAATATCTATTTAAATACTTTTGGGAAAATCTGTTTCATACTAGCGTTGACTTTTTGCCAGTATTCACCCAGCATTCTGTTCTGTCCAGCTTTCTCTCTTTGCCACTGTTTTATAGTTCCCTATTCTATCCTCATATCCGCAATATTACAACTTTATTTTACAATTTTGATTTAAGACCAGTAATTTTGGTAACTAATGTGTGGAATTAAATTGAATATATTTTTCAAATCGCCAGCACAGCCATGAATTAAATCAGAATTAAAAGTTCTGCATCAGAATGAAAGCAGCATTTATAACAAAATGGATAAATTGATAGCACAAATAGAAATAAATATGTATACCTGATACCCATTTCAGAGACATGGTTGCAAGGTGACCAAGGCTGGGATCTAAATATTCAAGGCTGTTTGGTGTTTTGAAAGCACAGGAAGCTAGGAAAAGGTGGTGGGGTAGCTCTGTTAATCAAAGATGATATTAATACAGTAGCGCAAGGTGACCTTAGCTCAGAAGATCAAGATATATGATCAGTTTGGGTAGAGATAAGGGTTATCAAAGGTAAGAAGTCACTAGTGGGAGTAATTTATAGGCCCCCTAACAGTAGCTATGCTGTAGGACAGATCTTACAGGAAGAGGTAATTGGGGCTTGTAAGAAGGGTACTGCAATAATCATGAGTGGCTTTAATCTTTGTATAGATTGGATGAAGCAGAATTGCAAAGGTAGCCAGGAAGATGAGTTCATGGAATGTTTTCGGGACAGCTTCTTAGAGCAGTAAATTCTAGTGCAAACCAGGCAGCTGGCTATTTTAGACCTGGTAATGTACAATGGGACAGAATTAAGTAATGATCTCACAGTAAAGGAACCTCTAGGCAACAGTGATCATAACATGATAGAATTTCGCATTTAGTTTGTGGGTTAGAGGTGTGAGTCAGAGACTAATGTCTTAAACTTAAAGGTATGAAGGCAGAGTTGGCTGAACTGGGAAAATAGGTTAAAAGGTAGGACAGTAAGGAAACAGTGGCAGACATTTAAGGAGAAATTCCATAACTCTCGGCAAAGATATACTCCATTGAGAAAGAAAACTCTAGGAGAAGGATGCGCCATCCGTGGCTAACTAAGGAAGCTACAGATAGAATCCAATTGAAATAATAAGCGTACAATACTGCGAAGATTAGTGGTAAGTCAGAAGATTGGACAGGTTTTAGAAACCAGTAAAGAATGACTAAAAAAGTAATAAGGAGAGAGAAATTAGAGTATGGGAGAAAGCTAACTAGAAATATAAAAACAGATAGTAAGAGTTTCTACAAATATTTAAAAGGAAACGAGTAGCTAAGTAAACTTCAGTCCCTTTAAGGTTGAGACTGGAGAAGTAATAATGGGAAACAAGGAAATGGCAGGAGCGTTAACCAGATATTTTACATCTGCCTTCACTATAGAAGACATAAAATGCATCCCAAGAATACTTGAAAATCAAGAGGTAAAAGGGAGAAAGGAACTTAAAACAATCAGTAGGGAAAAGATACTGGGAAAACTATTAGAACTAAAGGCCAACAAGTGCCCTGGACCTGATGGATTTCAGCTTAGGGTCTTAAAAGAAGTGGCTGCAGAGATAGTAGATGCATTAGTCCTGATTTTCCAAAATTCCCTAGATTCTAGAAAGGTCCAAGCAGATTGGAAAAAGCTAATGCAACAGCTCTATTCAAGAAAAGAGGGACACAGAAAACAGGAAACTATAGGCCAGTTAGCCAAACGTCCGCCATAGGGAAATGCTGGAATCCATTATTAAGCAGGTAATAGCAGAACATTTAGAAAATCATAATACAACCAGGCCGAGTCAGCATGATTTGTGAAAGGGAAATCGTGTTTTACTAATTTATTAGAGTTCTTTGAGGAAGCAACAAGCAAAGTGGATAAAGGGGAACCTGTGGTGTACTTGGATTTCCAAAAGGCATTCGACAAGGTCCGCACCAACGGTTACTTCACAAAATAAGAGTTCATGGGATAGGCAGTAACCAATTAGCATGGATAGAAGATTGGTTAGCAAAGAGGAAGGAGAAAGTAGGAATAAATGTGCCACTTTCAGTTGGCAAACTGTTACTAGTGGAGTGCCACAAGGACTCAACTATTTACAATCTATATCCTTGAATTAAAGGGACTGAATGTATGATAGCTAAATTTGCAGATTACACAAACAGGGAAGTATGTTGTCAAGAGAACAAAGAATCTACAAAGGAATTTAGAAAGGTTAAGTGAGTGGGCAAAAAATTGGCAGATGGAGTCTAATGTGGGAAAATGTGAACTTTTCCACTTTGGCAAGAAGAATGGAAAAGCAGCATATTATTTGAATGTGGATAGACTGCAGAACTCTGCAGAGGAATCTGGGTGTCTTGGCACGTGCATCTCACAAAGTTTAGTACGCAGGTGCAGCAAGTGATTACGAAGGTAAATGGAACCTTGCCATTTATTGCAAGGGAAATTGAGTACAAGAGTAGGGCAGCTATGCTACAGTTGTTCAGAGCGTTGGTAAGACCACATGAGGAGTACTGTACAGTTTTTGACTCCTCACTTGAGAAAGGATATACTTACATTAGAAGCAGTTCAGATAAGGTTCACTCGACTGACCTCTGGGTTGAAGGAGTTGTCTTATGAGGAAAGGTTGGGCATATACCCATTGGAGTTTAGAAGAATAATTGGTGATCTGATGGAAGCATATAAGATCCTGAGGGACCTGACAAGATAGTTGCTACTGGAATATTTCTCCTTGTGAGGGAGTCTAGAACCATGGGATAGTTTAAAAATTAGGGGTCTCCCATTTAAAACTGAGATAAGAAAAATGTTTTCTTGCCGAGGGTTTTGGCGTTTGGAATTCTCTTCCACAGAGAGCAGACATTTAAGGAGAAATTCCATAACTCTCGGCAAAGATATATTCCAATGAGAAAGAAAGACTCTAGGAGAAGGATGCACCATCCGTGGCTAACTAAGGAAGCTACAGATAGTATCCAATTGAAATAATAAGCGTACAATACTGCGAAGATTAGTGGTACGTCAGAAGATTGGACAGGTTTTAGAAATCAGCAAAGAATGACTAAAAAAGTAATAAGGAGAAAGAAATTAGAGTGTGGGAGAAACCTAGCTAGAAATATAAAAACAGATAGTAAGAATATATTCAAGGCTGAGTTAGATAGATTTTTGATTAGCAGGGGTGTCAAGGGTTATGGGGGACAGATAGGAAAGTAAAGTTGAGGCCACAATCAGATCAGCCATGATCTTGTTGAATGGCGGAGCAGGCTGGAGGGGCTGAATGACCTTCTCCTAATTCTCGTATGTTTTTGTGATGGGCTGAATGGCCTACTTCTGTGCTGTAACGTTCTATGCTCAGAAAGTTAAGTTGTCTGTTACTCTGGAATATCATGGGTTGTAATTACCTGGATTTCCCACACTGTATTGGCTAACGGGTATCTCCAATTGTTTGTTTCTGAAGCCCAGGATGGTACAGACATTGACCGCCCGCAGTGGCCAGTTGCATCAGTGCTCACGGCTCGCCTCCGTCGTCTCATAACAGCTTACCAACGCTGCAATCGCAAGGAGCTGGTGAGGATGGAATCTTTGGCTCGTAATAGTCGGCGTCGCTGGTATCCGCAGGACGAGATCTGGGGAAGAGTACCAGAAATGGACATTGTTACCATGGACATCCAGCAACGGTAAATGATTGCGGATTTTAAAAATACGGGTCCAAATATTTACTGTATTTGAGAGTTTAGGACACTCCCCCAAAATTGAAGAAGCACATTAGCTCTCATAAGTAACTTACCAAAACTAAACTGATCCTTGCTTTCAAAAATAAGTGCAGACTTTGCACCAGTGCAGTACTTTGGAGCTTCTGTTTGTTTCATCCCTTGTAGTGTGATTGGCAGATTAACTTGAGTAGATTTACAAAACACAAATTCTAACATTGCTCAAGCAATAAAGGTGTTTCGAGATCTGCTCATGTCACAGGAACTTTACTCGGTTACAGGTTCTACTAGTTTGCAGTAATTTGGTACATTGTGGGAATTAGAGGAACCTTTTTCTCCATCACTTTTCCTTTTCCCTCCTGAAGACATTATCCCATGCTAGAGTTCACGTGCGAGTCCTGACAGTGAGTGTTGACCAGCTAAAACTTTACAAGCCATTCAGCCCACACACTCCTGTTAGACCGATCCACTTCATCCTATTCCCTCTGGTTGCTGGGTGGTTAGGAAAGTGCCACAAAGCCCAATATATTGACTTCTTGAATCCTCAATTCCTCTTTGTCCACTCATTTGGTAATTGGATGATGGGGTTTCCTCTTGGTCTTGTCCAAAAATGTTCAACTTGCAATTCTTATCCCTGTTTAGATGGACAAGGAGGGAGCAGACAGATTTCTATCGTGTGGTCTCGACATTTGGTGTGGTGTACGATCCTGACAGGAAGCAGTTTAATTGGAACCAATTCCGCAGCTTTGCCAGGTTGGAGAGAAAAACAGATGGGAGCCTGGAGAGATATTTCCGAAGCTTCATGGCTATGTGCCGAAATGTGTGTCGGTTGCCTCAGAGGAAAGAAGGTAAGTATTCTGACGAATTGTTGTTCCATGGTGTGTCAAATTTCACTCCAGTTCATATTCAGCTGGATAATCAGAGCACCATGTTGAGGCAATCCAGAAGGAGCCCAGGTTCTTTCCTATCCCTTGTTGAGTTGGTTGATCTCAGATGGAGCAGTGATAGAGACACTACCAATGACCTCAGCAACACTTGAGTGGGGATGAGAGGAAATCGATCTCCATTTTTGCTCGCGATCATCATCAAGCGACTCTTGCTGGAAAGTGAACGGCTGGATGTTGGGTGATGGGCTGTTGCCCAGCACACGCTCTTCAGTCTTGCAGTTAGAGGGACGATGGTCACATGGATTAGCAGCGGGACAGTGACTGACAGTTGTACCTTACCATGGGTCAGTGCCTTAGAAGGAAGAATTGAGGGGAAAAGGGTAGGAAATGTAGTCTTTAAGAACAGATGAATTCTAACCAAAATCAGAATAAGTAGCTAAGCTCTACAGGCAGCATGGAAAGTTTGTACGTCACATTGCCTCTCTTCAGTTGCAACTGCATTAAGCCATATGGATCCCCAGATTTTACCAAACAAATTGCCCATCTGGGGCAGTTGTAGTCCAGTTTCTATTTCTGGGCTTTTTAGTTGCACTGAGGTGGCGGCACAGTGGTATACAGTCAGGAGGGAGCTGCCCTGGGAGTCCTTAACATTGGCTGTAAAGCACACGAAGTCTCAATGCATCAGGTCAAACATGGGCAAGGAAAGCTCAGCCAATTACCATACCCACCCCCCCCCATTCAGCTGATGAATTAGTGCTCCTCCCTGTTGAACACTACATGGAGGAAGCACTGAGGGTGGCAAGGGCGCAGAACGCACTATGGATGGAGGACTTCAATGTCCATCACCCAAGAGTGGCTCGGTAGCCCAGTGCAGACCAAGCTGGCTGAGACCTAAAGGACGAAGCTGTTAAGCTAGGCCTGTGGCATGTGGTGAGGGAACCAACAAGAGGGAAAAAACATACTTGACCTCATCCTCACCAGCCTGCCACAGATGCATCTGTCCATAGCAGTATTGGTAGGATGACCACAGCACAATTGTTGTGGAGACACAAAGTCCTGTCTTCACATTGAGGATACCCTCAGTCGTGTTGTGTGGCACAACCACAATGCTAAATGGGACAGATTCCAAACAGATCAAGCAGTTCAAGACTGGGCAACCATGAGGCACTGTGGGCCAACAGCAGCAGCAGAATTGTACTCAACCACAATCTGTAACCCCATGGCCTGGCATATATCCCACTCTACCATTACCGTCAAGCCAAGGGATCAACCCTGGTTCAATGAAGAGTGCAGGAGGGCATTCCAGGAGCAGCACCAGGCATACCTAAAAATGAGATGTCAACCTGGTGAAGCTACAACAGAGGACTACTTGTATGCTAAACAGCATAAGCAGCAAGTGATAGAGCTAAGCGACTCCACAACCAACGGATCAGATCTAAGCTCTGCAGTCCTGCACGGTAGTGGGCAATTAAACAACTCGGTAGAGGAGGAGGCTCCACAAATATCCCTATCCTCAAGGATGGAAGAACCTAGCACACCAGTGCAAAAGATAAGGCTGAAACATTTGCAACAATCTTCAGCCAGACATGGCGTGTGGATGATCCATCTTGGCCTCGTCCAAAGGTCCCCAGCATCACAGGTGCCAGTCTTCAGCCAATTCAATTCTCTCCACGTGATATCAAGAAATGGCTAAAGGCACTGGATACTGCAGAGGCTATGGGCGCTGAAAGTATTCCGACAATAGTACAGTTTCTTCATTCACAGGATGTGAGCTTCACTAGCTGGGTCAAATTTATTGCCCATCCCTAGTTGCCCTTGATAAGGTGGTGACCTGCCTTCTTGAGCCACTGCAGTCCATGTGGTGTAGGTACTGAAGACTTGTGCTCCAGAACTTGCCGCACCCCTAGCCAAGCTGTTCCAGTACAGCTGCAACACTGGTATCTACCCAACAATGTGGAAAATTGCCCTTGTATGGCCTGTACACAAAAACCACAAATCCAACCCAGCTAATTACTGCCCCATCAGCCTACTCTCGATCATCAGTAAAGTAATGGAAGGGGTCATCAACAGTCCTATCAAGCAGCACTTGCTTAGCAATAACCTGCTCACTGATGCTCAGTTTGGGTTCTGCCAGGGCCACTCAGCTCCTGTCCTCATTACAGCGTTGGTTCAAACATGGACAGAAACATGAAAAAAGAGACATGGAAGCTTTTTGTTTTGCAAGAATATCAATATAAGGGAAGAACAACAATTTATACTGGATGTGAAGAAAGTGCTGATTGGTTGGCAAGTGGCTTTGCCATGAAGAATGCACCAGTGATTGTGACTGGCAGTTAACTGCCAAGCATTGTTTGAAATTTAAACCAGGCAGCTTGACTGATTGGACAAGGCATTTCCCTGAGCAATGAGTCAACAAACGGGTGTCACTTATTTCATTTAGCTGAAAGAGGTGCAATGTGTGTACATGTCTTTTTCTGTCTGCCAAGGACAGGGCGCTGTGTATTAATATATGTAGCTTCTAGTACTCGCAACTGTGTCACACTGTGAGCCCAACTGACAATCTTGACTAGGTTGTCAGCGTAATTCTTAGCACACTGAGGATTGTTGAGCAAATGTTGCCTAATTGTGGAATCACATCTAATGTTGGACACTGTGTTGTCAGTTTTGCAAGCACTGGCTGGCCGGGTACAGTCTGTACCGTGCCTGTTGCAAACACTGGCTGGGACATGCTGTTTGATACGATAAGCCAGTCTTTGGGACGTATGGTCCACATACCTAGCTTCACGCTGACGCTGGCGTTCTGCCTATCACACAAACGAGTAATGTGGTAAATGAATTTCAGTGCCAGCGTGATGCCAGGGCCACTTAACTCCTGACCTTATTACTGCCTTGGTCCAAACATGGGCAAAAGAGCTGAACTCGTGAGGTGAGAGTGACTGCCCTTGACATCAAGACAACGTTTAACTGAGTGTGGCATCAAGGAGCCCGAGCAAAACTGGAGTCAGTGGGAAGCGGGAGCAGACTCTCTGCTGGTTGGAGTCACACCTAGCACAGAGGAAGGTGGCTGTGGTTGTTGGAGATCAGTCATCACTGCAGGAGCTCCTCAGAGTAGTGTTCTCAGCCCAACCATTTTCAACTGCTTCATCAATTATCTTCCTTCCATATAAGGTCAGAAGTGGGGATGTTGTGCAATCATTGGTAAATGTTCAGCACCATTTGCGACTCCTCAGATACTGAAGCAGCCCATGTACAAATGCAGCAAGACCTGTACAATATCCAGGCTTGGGCTGACAAGTGGCAAGTAACATTCACGCCACACAAGTGCCAGGCAATGACCATCTCCAACAAGAGAGAATCTAACCATCACCCCATGACATTCAATGGCATTACCATCACTGAATCCCCCAGCATCAACATCCTAGGAGTTACCATTCACTAGAAACTCAACTGGACTAGCCGTATAAATACTGTGGCTGCAAGCACAGGTCAGAGGCTAGGAATCCTGGGGCAAGTGACTCACCACCTGACGCCCCAAAGCCTGTCCACCATCTACAAGGCACAAGTCAGAAGTGTGATGGAATACTCCCCACTTGCCTGGATGAGTGCAGCTCCCACAACACTCAAGAAGCTTGACACCATCCAGGACAAAGCAGCCCCGTTTGATTGGCACCACATCCACAAACATTCGCTCCCTCCACCACCAATGAACAGTAGCAGCAGTGTGTACCATCTACAAGATACACTGCAGAAATTCACCAAAGTTCCTTAGGTAGTACCTTTCAAACCCATGACCACTACCATCTAGAAGGACAGGGGCAGCAGGTAGATGGGAACACCACCACCTGGAAGTTCCCCTCCAAACCACTCACCATCCTGACTTAGAAATATATCGCCACTCCTTCACTGTCGCTGGGAAAAATCTTGGAACTCCCTCCCTAACAGCACTGTGGGTGTACCTACACCACATGGACTGCAGCGTTTCAAAAAGGCAGCTCATCACAACTTTCTTAAGGGCAATTAGGGTTGGGTAATAAATGCTGGCCTAGTCAGCGACGCCTACATCCCATGAAAGAATTTTTTAAAAACTGGTGCATAAGTGGCAGTAAATGGACATGGCCCTTAAAGAAGATGAAGGTTGGCTTCGGCGGGAATGGATGGGTCATGGTCACACAGTAGGGAGCTTGTTCTGCAGTTGAGGTAAAAGCTAGCTGTTGGGGTAGAGCAGAAGATACTTCACTCCAAGTTTGCACCCTGCAGATCCTGACCAGTACTTGCTGCTGACCCAAAGTGTTTGAAATGGTGCAAAGTTTCCATTCCTCAATAGTAACTTCCCTTCACTTGATAATAGTGCACTGTCTCAGTTGAATCCCAGCACCTGTCAATGCGGTAATTTGTAAGTTGCTGAATATTACAAAATGGAATTTTAAGCAGGGTTGAGTAAACTTCAAGCTCAAGGACCTGATGATATGATTGAAGCCAAGTCATCGTTTGCGATAGGAGTGTAGAAGCAAGAGTCAGCCATTTGGCCCATCAAGCCTGTTCTGCCATTCAAACAGAACATGGCTGATTACCTACCTCTGATGTAGTAATTCAATACCTGAGGCAAGCCTAGAGTGACGACTGACCAGCCAACTTGGCTCACTGGGCTTGGAGGCTTAGACCTGTCACTGGGGCTGGGTTAACCAGATTACCTTTCCAGCCAATGCCTGAAATGGCCCCAGCTGGACAAGCAGTGTTACATTTGCCAGTATTCTGTGCTGGTAAAATGTGTATTCTACTCAGATATCAGCGCACACCAGTTGGGAGGAAGCCCTGAACTTTGGTTTAAGCCAACCTGTGCCTAGGCTCTCCTGGCTTTGTCAGTGAGCTGTGTCCCTGCAGTGAGAGTACACATATCTACATCACAAGGACAATGTGTGCGAGCATAGAACGAGTCTGCAAAGGGATATAGATAGGTTAAGTGAGTGGGCACAATTTGGCAGATGGATTATAATGTGGGAAAATGAGAGGTTATCCACTTCGGCAGGAAGAATAGAAAAGCAGAGGATTATTTAAATAAAGAGAGACTGCAGAATGTTGCAATAAACATGGACCTGGGTGTCCTTATACGTGAATCAAAAAAGGTTGACACACAGGTATAACAAGTAGTTAGGAAGGCAAATGAAATTTTTGCCTTTACTGCAAGGGGGATGGAGTATAAAATTAGGGAAGTCATTGTACAGCTGTGCAGGGCATTGGTGAGACCACACACAGTATTGTGTAGTTTTGGTTACCTTACTTAAGAGGGGACATTCTTGTACTGGAAGCAATTCAGAGAAGGCTCACTCGGTTGACTCCTGGGAAAAATGATAGGTGCTGTTATTGAAACATATAAGATTTTGAGGGGGCTTCACAGGGTAGATATTGAGAAAATGTTTCCCTTCAAAGGAAAATCTAGATCTAGGATGCACAGTTTAAAAATAAGGGCCCTCCCATTCAAGACAGGAATGAGGAATTTCTTCTCTCAAAAGGTTGTTAGTGTTTAGAATTCTCTTCCCCTGAGAGCAGTGGAGGCTGGGTCATTGAATATATTCAAGGCTGAGTTCGACAGATTTTTGATCAACAAGGAGTTGAGGGTTATGGGGGAGAGCAGGAAAGTGGAGCTAAGGCCACAATCAGATCAGCCATGATCTTATTGAATAGCAGAGCAGACTCAAGGGGCCGAATAGCCTTCCAAATTTAGTCTGCAGACTGAGTGTGATGCTGAGTTTCTGCCTCTGTTACACATCTGGCTAATGAGGGATACCCTTAGGTGAATTTACAAAGCATGATTTTCTAATGGACAGTATTTTTTTTTACCATTTCAGAGCCTTCAGATCCAAGCATTTTTGTTGAGCCCATCACGGAAGAACGTGCGTCAAGGACTCTGTACCGCATTGAACTGTTGAGGAAAGTTCGGGAGCAGGTACTCCGGAGCCCTCAGCTGAATGAGCGGCTGAAACTGTGCCGGCCCAGCCTGTACCTGCCGGTATGGTGGGAGTGCGGCAAACATGACCGTGATCTGCTAATTGGCACTGCCAAACATGGCCTCAGCCGGACAGACTACTACATCCTTAATGACCCTCAGCTTTCCTTCCGGGAGGCCCACAGAAACTACGTGCAGAATGGAAGCAGCTACTTCCAGAATGTCCCAGCGCCTTACAGCCAGTCCTCACTCAACCTCAGTCAGTCTGCTTCCCCTGCATCCACTGTGCTCACTCTAGGGGAGAAAGACAACATTGAACAGATCGATGCAGAGCAGGAGAAGATGGAAGAGGCTTTGGAACAACCGAGCCCGGAAGCAGGTACACTCAGTGTCTGTTTGGAAGTGAAAAGTGAAGAGGACGCTGCAGATTCCACAAGCAGGTGTGATGCCTTCCAAGCTAAACCCAGACCATCTGAACCAGAGACTGCAGGGAGTGAATGGAGTGCAGTAAATTGCATTCAGGCTGGATTTTACAAAGTGCCAAATGCACACATGGAGTCTAAAGGAACAAGTGACTTCAGCGGGAACTGCAAAGAGGATAATGGGGTGGATAGTTTACAAAATCCCATCCTTAAATCTTGCACTGCTGCAGGAACTGTACCAATAGAAAATTTGCAGCCTCTGTGTGTTGATGCCAACCAAGCGACACTAAACTGTTTGAACTTCCTGCAGGTGAAATCCAATGGTGTGTTAAAATTGCAAACTGTATCGGAGGAGATGGTGGACAGTGTAGTGCCTGTGTGTGGTATTACTGGAACAGAACCTGTGGTGGACACAGTGCTTGGTGTGATTGCGAAGTGTGACCTTGCACAGCACGAACTGGTTAAAGCTGAAAATGGATGTACAGAAGATAAGCGTTCAACAGGGATTACAGATCGGGAGGCCGTAATGATTGAACATACCTATGATGTGCAAGCTAAATATCTGGGGGTAGGTCACACGCAGACCGCAGCCAATGGCATAGACAAACCACAAGTTGAAATCAGCCCGCCTGACTCGAATTCTCCAGCTGCTTTGCCCAGCATGCCCAGAGGTCCCGAGGTCATCAATGATTTGAAGCCGACAGAAGTTGTGACAAGCAGTGAGTGGCAGGCTGCAGCTGCGAATGAGAGCAGCTCAAGAAAGGAGGCTGAAAGCATGACCAGTGTATGCACCAAATCAGATCATGCACCATTTGAGGCAGTTGATGTGAAATGCCTGCCGAGTGGACCTCTGTCTTTCAAAGCTGCCCGTTCCATTGTGAAGATGACGGAGGGTGAGCCTGGGTCACCCTCTGACCATGTAGGAGTGGCCCCCATAAAGCAGGAGGTGACATTCAGACACCTCCTTGAGGACTGCATCAAGGAGCACGACAGCCCGTGTGAAACAGAAGAAAAATCTGAGGAAGATGGCTCTCAGCCTGAAGGCGGTTGGTTTTCATTTTGCTAAATTAGTGACAAAGGGCTAAACATTACAATGATCTCATGTGTCAGAACCTTTAACATACAAACTGCATCGCAGAACTTCTCAAATTTACTTTAAACTTATTTTTTTCTTTAATAATCAAATCTTTAAAGTTTATAATTTGCACTAATGAACGTTTTCAGTGTTAACAAGCTGTTAACCATGTGAGTCATCACAGCTGTGCTTTATCCTGAACATGGGTGCAGAAGGACATTTTTTTTTTAAAAAAGCAAAGTTAGGGGCTAAAAGGCTTAAATTATGAAGACAGATTGCACAGACTAGGTTTGTGTTGCCTTGAGTGTGGAAGATTAAAGGGTGCTCTAAAAGAGGTATTTAAGATAATTAAGCGATTTGATAGTGCAGATAGAAACTATTTCCTCTGGTGGGAAGGGGGAGTCGAGACCAGGAGACTAGCCTTAAAGTGAGAGCCAGGCTGTTCAAGGGTGACGTCAGGAAGTATTTCTTCACACAAAAGGTTGTGAAAATCTGGAACCCTCTCTCCCAAAAAGTTGTTGAGTCTGGAGATCAGTTGAAAATTTCAAAACTGAGTAGATAGATTTTTTACAAAAGCAAAATCCTGCAGATGCAAAAAATCAGAAATAAAAACAGAAAACACTGGAAATACTCAGCAGGTCAGACAGCATCTGTGGAGAGATAAACAGATTGTGGCAACCCTTCATCAGAACTAGATTTTTGTTGGGTAAGGGTATTAAGGGTTATGGAACCAAGGTGGGTCAATGGGGTTAATGTAAATCAGTCATGCTTATAATTGTATGGCAGACCAGGCTCAAGGGGCTGAATGGCCTCCTGTTCCTTGGGACTGAAGTCATGAGGCATTTAACATGTACAGCGATTAATAATTGGAATGATGATGAGGTGGGTTATCAGAGTTAAAAGCATTTGTCATTGAAGAGGGAAGTGGGAGCCACAGCTTGGGTTCTATGTTAAAGGTGCTATATGTAGCTGTGGCTACAAGAGCAGATCAGAGGCTAGGAATTGTGCAACGAGAAACTCACCACCTGACTCCCCAAAGCCTGTCCACCATCTACAAGGCACAAGTCAGGAGTGTGATGGAATACTCCCCACTTGCCTGGATGAATGCAGCTCCCACAACACTGAAAAAGCCTGACACTGTCCAGGACAAGGCAACCCACTTGATTGGCACCACATCCACAAACATTCACTCCCTCCACCACCGACGCACAGTAGCAGCAGTGTGTACCATCTATAAGATGCACTGCAGGAATTCACCAAGGTTCCTTAGACAGCACCTTCCAAACCCACGACCGCTACCATCTAGAAGGACAAGGGCAGCAGACAGAGGGGAACACCACCACCTGGAAGTTCCCCTCCAAGTCACTCACCAGCCTGACTTGGAAATATATCACCGTTCCTTCACTGTCGCTGGGTCAAAATCCTGGAACTCCCTCCCTAACAGCGCTGTGGGTGTACCTACACTACATGGACTGCAGCGGTTCAAGAAGGCAGCTCACCGCCACCTTCTCAAGGGCAACTAGGGATGGGCAATAAATGCTGGCCCAGCCAGCGAAGCCCACATCTCGTGAATGAATAAAAAAAAATGCAAATAGATTCTTCTGTGGAAGAATTTGCTGGACGGTCTAAATTCCTTCACCATCTTTACCAAAAAAAAACAATTTACATTTATACATCTTTACTGTAGAAAAATGTCTCAAGGCACATAACAGAAATCAATTTAGACAAAATGAGACATACATCTATTTGACTGTGCATGCTATATTTGTGTAAATGTCATTGTGAAGTTCTGATGGATCAGTCACCAAGTAAAATATCCAGTGTTTTGAAATATTACATGGATTCTTGGATAAAGGAGTTGTGGAGATTCCGTGACCTTTAAATGCCCTTTGACCGCCTGTTCAGAGAAATGTTGAAGTTCGTGCAGAACACAGTGTTGGTCCTCCTGCAATTAATACCAACAGAAACACGTTAGCTGGTCTTTAGATCTAAGGCCAAATGCATTGAATTATGTTGAAATTACAAAGTGGTCCAAACAGTCAGTGTCCTCCACATGAGCAATATCTCACTCCCATCTGCCTGCACTGATCCCATATCACTTTATACATTACATAACCCATTTGTAAACATGGATGTGATTTCTGCCACTGTCACTAACTCGTGCAGTGAATTCCAGTTTCCCAGTCCTTTGTAAACAAAAAACAAAATTCTATGCGCTCTGTCTTAAAATTCTTACATTTAATCCCATATCTGTGTTCCTTGTTCTTGACCACCTAGGAACTGGGAACTTAAGAAATAGGAGCAGGAGTAAACTATGCAACCCTTTAGCCTGCTCCATTTTTCAATATGATCATGCCTGATTTTTGGCTTGAATTCCGCTTTCCCGCCTTCTCCCCATATGCTTCAACCCCCCTGAGAGTCCAAAAATCTAACTCTCTCAGCCTTAAACGTATTCAATGATGGAGCATCCACAACCCTCGGGTAGAGAAATCCAAACTTTTGAGTTAAGAAATTTCTCCTCATCTCAGTCCTAAATGACCATCCTCTTACCCTGATACTGTGCCCCGCCATGTTCCAGATTCCCCAGCTGGCAGAAACAGCCTCTGTGTCTACCCTGTCAAGCCTTTTCAGAATTTTGTATGTTTTAATGAGATTGTCACTCATTCCGCTAACTCCAGAGAGTATAGACCCAATTTACTCAGCCTCTCATCACATGTCAACCCTCTCATTCCAGGAACCAATCTAGTGAACCTTCAGCATACTGCCTCCAATGCAAATATATCCTTAAACATGGAGACGAAAACTGCACACAGTACTCCAGGTCTGGACTTACCAGAGCCCTGTACAATTGTAGCAAGACTTCCTTATTCGTGCACTCCAATTCTCTTGCAACGAAGACTAACTTGCCATTTGCCTTCTAATTGCATGCTTTGCTAACTTTTCTATATTCCTCCTATGGGAGTGCCAAAGCCCCTCTATCAACATTGACAAGTTTTAACACTTTTTAAAAAATATTTTGTTTTTCTATTCGTCCTACCAAAGTGAATAACTTCACATGTCCTCATATTATACATGTAACCTGTCTGTATCTCTTTGCATCCTCCTCACAGTTTACATTTCCACCTAGCTTTGTACCATCTGCAAACTTGGATTCATTCTCTATCTTATTGTCTAAGCTATTAATGTATTTTATGAACAGCTGAGGCCCCAGCACTGACTAGTCAGAGCCTACGAACTTGAAAATGCCCAATTTATCACTACTCTTTACTTCCTATCCATTGACCAATCCTCTATCCATACTAATAGCTTATCCCCAACTCCAGGAGGCCTTATCTTGTGTGGCACCTTACCTTTTGGAAATCCAAATATACGAGTGTGTTTCTGTTCACTGTGTCCCAGTCATTAACAATTTTAAACACCACTCTGACTCCCACATTTCTCTGCAGTTAAGACCAAAAAAAATCTTTCTGTGAAGGACTTTTGAGACCCTTCAAGGAGTGAGGCAATTTAAAAAAAAAAGCTCCTGTGATGTGGGTATCACTGTCAAGGAGGTATGTGTTGCCAGCCCCTAGTTGCTGTGAGAACATTAAGAATTAAACATGCAGTGTGTACTGGGGTTAACATAAAAGGGAATCCCAAGGTCTTCTATAAGCATATAAATAATAAAAGGGTGGTAAAAGAAAGAGTAGGGCCAATTAGAGACAAAAAATGAGACTTGCTCCTGGAGCAGGAGAAACAGCAGAGGTATTAAACGAGTACATTGCATCTGTCTTTACAAAGGAAGAAGATGCTACCCAGGTTGAAGTGAGAGAGGAGGTAACTGGTACACTGCAAGAATTTACAATTGAGAAGGAGAAAGTGTTAGAAAGGCTATCTTAAAACAAATAAAGAACCAGGACCGAATGAGATGCATCCAAGGGTACTGAGGGAAGTGAGAGTGGAAATTGCAGAGATACAAGTGATAATCTTCCTGTTCCTCTTGGACACAGGCGTGGTGTCAGAGGACTGGAGAATAGTGAATGTTACACCCTTGTTCAAAAAGGGGTGCATGGATAAAGCCGGTAACTACAGACCGGTCAGTTTGACTTCAGTGGTAGGGAAACTTCTGGAAACTGTAGTTTGGGACAAAATCAATAGTCACTTAGACAAGTGCAGGATAATTAAGGAAAGCCAGTGTGGATTCATTAAGGGAAAATCATGTTAAACTAGCTTGCTGAAGTTTTTTCAGGAGGTAACAGAGAAGGCTGATATAAGCAATGCTGTTGATGTGTATATCGATTTTCAAAAGACATTTGATAACAGTGCCACACAGCAGACATGTGGGCAAAATTCTAGCTCATGGAATAAAAGGGAAAGTAGGCACTTGGATAAGAAATTGGCTGAGTGACAGGAAACAGAGAGTAGTGATAAACAATTGTTTTTCAGATTGGAGGAAGGTTCGTAGTGGAGTTCCCCATGGGTCAGTGTTGGTATATATTAATGACCTAGACTATGGTGTTCAGGGCATGATTTTAAAAGATGCAGATGATACAAAGATTGGAAATGTTGTCAACTGTGATGGGGATAATCTTGAACTTCAAAAGGATGTAGACATGTTGGTGGATTGGGCAGACTAAGTGACAGATGAAGTTCAGTGCAGAGAATGATTCATTTTGGCAGGAAGAATATGGAGAGTATAAAATAAAGTGAGAAACTCTAAAGGAGGTGCAAGAGCAGAGGGACCTCGGTGTATATGTACATAAGTTATTGAAGATGGAGGCATGTTGCGAGAGCAGTTAATAAAGCATATAGTATCTTTGGCTTTATTAATAGGGGCATTGAGTAGAACAGTCAGGAGGTCATGTTGAGTTTGTATAAGACACTAGTTAGGCCTCTTCTGGAGTACTGCATCCAGTTCTGGGCACCATACTTGAAGAAGGATGTGAAGGCATTGGAGAGAGTACAGAGGAGATTTACAAGAATGATTCCAGGGATAAAGAACTGTAGCTATGAGGATAAATTAGAGAGGTGGGGACTCTCTTCCTTGGAGAAAAGAAGGCTGAGAGGAGTCTTGATAGAGGTATTCAAGATCCTGAGGGGTATGGGCATGTTAAACAGTGAGAAAATCTGTTCCCACTCAAAAAATCAAGAACTAGAGAGCACAGATTCAAAATAATTGGCAAAAGGAGCAGTTGTGATGTGAGGAAAAAGTTTTTCACCCAGAGGGTGGTTGGAATCTGGAATGAACTTCCTGAAAGGATGTTGGAGGCAGGTTCGATCGAGGTATTCAAAAGGGAATTGGATTGCTGTCTGAAAAGAATGAATGTGCAAGGTTAGGAGTGGGACTATGTAGAATGCTGTTTCAGAGAGCCAGTGCAGACTCGAGGGGCCGAATGGTCTCTCTCTGCACTAGAAAGATTCTGTGATATGTTGGTCTTTTCCCTGAAAGACATTGGTAAACCTGTTGGATTTTAATGACAGTAACTGTCAGATTACCTGATTTATTGAATAAAATTTTACAACTTGCCATAGTGAGATTTGAAAGTGAAACCTCTAAGTTCCTAGATCAGGACCATGATGATGATGATTATTATATTATAATAAGAATGTTGATCTTCTCAGCTATCCCGCTGAAGAATTTTGATGAGGAGAGCAACACTTCTACCAGCCTGGGTCAAGATGAGATCCAGGACAACCTCCTTCAGGATATCAGAGAGCCAACCATCGCTCAACTGCTTCAGGAGAAGACACTCTATTCTTCTGCAGAGTGGCCAAAGGTGAGTTGTAGAACATATACAGCAGCTTAAGCTATAACCGTCAGGCTGCTAGGACAGAGTTTTACTGTCATTTAGGTGACATCCAGTGCTGCATTGATAGATGTGCCATCTTTCGCATGAAGCTTTAAACCCGTCTGCCCTCTTAGGTGAACTTAAAAGGCCAAACTTTGAACTTCAAAGAGCAGGGCAGTTCGCCGTGGTGTTCTGTCCAATATTTATAACTCAACCAGCACCTAAAAATGAATTACATGGGCATTTGTTTCATTGCTGCCTGTGGGATCTTGCTATGTGCATATTGGCTACACTAATTTTTTACAGTAAAAAAGCAACTACAATTCAAAAGTACTTCATTGGCTGTTATGCTTCTTGGGCTGTCCCGAGGTCATAAAAAGAGCTATAAATGCAAGTTTGTTCGTTCCTTACTTCTGTTCACTAACTGCATGAGAGCAATCTTCATTTGATCAAAGCTGAAGCTTTTTCTCTCATAACCAATCTTCAGATTTGCACCGACAGCTGTTGTATTTTTTATTTTCATCCTCTCAGGACCGAGTCATCATAAACCGCATTGACAACATCTGCCATGCTGTGCTGAAAGGGAAATGGCCGTCAGCACAACAGCAGAGCCTTGAACCTCAGGGTGGGATATATTCCACGGCTGCTCCAGCAGAGAGTCTGAACGTGAGGAGCTGCCTCAATGTCCCAGTACAGGCTACGCACACCCTCAGCATTGCTGATGGCTCCGTCTCCTCCCATCAGCTTACAAAGGCAAGTTATGCAACTGTCTCCAACCCACACTGTACCTGAGGTGTGTTTGATAAACCTGGTAAGCTGTGTCATTACCATTGAATTCCTGATCTTGGCTACTCTCCTCAATAGAGATTGCAATTGGTGGAGGGTTGGCGTTACACGGAGGGAGAGTGAACAGAAGGAAGAGAGGAGCTAAAGTTTCCCTTGGGCTGTTCATCGTGACATTGGCATGGGACCCAGGAGAATTGTATTTTAGCCATAGAACCAAAATGCACAGAAGAAGGCCATTCGATCCTTTGTGTCTGTGCCAGCTCTTTGAAAGAGCTACCTGATTAGTCTAACTCCCCTACTCTTTTCCATAATCCTTCAAACGTTTCCCCTTCTACCCTGAAATTTTGTCCCTCTAAGTATTTGTCCAATTCCTTTTTGAAAGCTACTGTTGATTATGTCTCCATTGCTCTTTCAGGCAGCTTATCCTAGATCATCATCATTCACTGCATAAAAAACCTTTTGATTCCTCACCCGGGAAGGATTAATGAGATATGATGCTCGTTTTATTCTTTAGAAGCAGTTAACCTCCGTTGCTCCAAACCCCAGATATCATAACTGTTCTAGTGTTAGCCTTATTTATTTTAATGGGATGTGATTTATTTTCTTAAATGAGACAAAGACAATAGTAGGATTTTCTTTCAGGAATTATAAGTTCAGCATTGAGTCACTGTCCATGGGTGATGATTATCATCCCTTTCAGTTTGGATTGTGCTGCTGTGTTACCTCGAGGGAAGGATATAAGGTCCATTAGTAAAGTGATGCACTGTGGATATATAGCATCTCTGCTCACCATGTGAGTACAGCCATCAATCATCTGACACTTAGTTCCCTATTATTTTGCAGTTTCTTCCCCCTTGACCCTATTGTAAGCTGATGTAAATGTTTCCACTTCCCCTGGGTAATGTCATCCTCCCTTTCAAAACTCCTGTCATCACCCACTCTTGCAAAAGTTGACCAGCCAGTTCTCTCCAGGCACTGCACCTGCCTTTTTCCACTCCAACCTGGTTCAGTAATGTCCTTTAGGGAAGGAAATCTGCCATCCTTACCTGGTCTGGCCTACATGTGATGTGACTCCAGACCCACAGCAATGGGGTTGACTGTTAAAATGCCCTCTGAATAAGAACAATTAGGGGAATGGGCAATAAATGCTGGCCTAGCCAACGATGCCCACACCCTATGAACAAATATAAAAAAAAGTTCTCAAACTCAGTTATGTGCCCACTTCCTGTTCGAATCCCTCCAGTTCAGTTTCTGCCTTTGTCCCTGAATGGCCCTAATCTCAGTCACGAGAGGGACTGGTACCTTAACCTTCCTTAACCTCTCCACGGCCTTTGATACAGTTGACCGTACCATCGTTCTCCATTGTCCAACTCTAATGTACCTCCCACACACTTTTAGAAATTAATTATTAGGATGTGGGTGTCGCTGGAAATCCACTGCTTATGCCTAGTTGCTTTGACAAAGGTGGTAAGTTATCTCATGAACCACTGGTGGCGGTTTGATATAATTGAGCGTTTGTTCAACTAGTTCAGAGGGTGGGTAGAGGGGAAAAGGCAGGAGAATGGCACAAAGTCATAATGCTCATTTGGAGTGCCGGTGCAGACATGATGGGCTGAATGGCCGCCTCCTGCACCGTTACAATTCTGAGAGTCTGTGAATAGTTGACTGGGTTAGTGTGGGACTGAAGTCATAGCTCAGACCGGATCTGTCCACCAAAAAGTGGTCTGCTTTGTATACAACTCTGTACGACTTCTGTGTGTGTGTTTTATTCTCACAATAAGTTTGTCATGAGTCTTGCTGATGCAGTGCAATTCTGTTTGGAAAGCAGGAGAGCTTACTCGCATTAACATTCCCGAGGGATCAAAGAAGGAGGAGACGGAAATACGAGTTTGAGACAGACCGAGGTGCAAAGCGGAAGAACCTGGAAGAAGTTTCCCCATCTCTTACTCGCCCTCCTGTAATTTTGAATGGATGGCAAGAGACTGCTATGGACCTCTCGAAAGCTTCTGAGGAGGTGTCCAGTTCAGTACCGGTCATCATCAGTACAAGCACGCCAAAGCTGGGATCGCTAGAGCCCTCAACTGCTTTCAGGGCAGACATGGCTGGGATCCTGCAGGCAGGCCTCGTCCACCCAGTCACTGGACAGGTGATTAATGGCGCCTTTAGAGGTGATGACACGTCGAGGAGGAGGAGAGGGCGAAGAAAGAACGTCGAAGGAGTTGACATTCTCTTCATGAAGGAGAAAAAGCCAGAGAACCTGGTACGTAGAAGAGTGTGGCATGGTGTGGTTGGTAAGGCATAGCAAGAAGAGCAGCACAAGGTAATGGAGTGCTCTTGCATTGTGCAGCCTGTGATTGTGACAAGCACTGTTTGGCTTGCCTCCCCATTTTTGCCTGAATTCCTGTTGAGTTTAGGTGCCGAGCCCAGCAGACTACATTCTGAGTAGTGAATACAGTATATACATTGAAGGAAGAATGCGTAAATCGCTGTTTCACCCAGGAGAAGTAGCTAGGGCATTGGATGGTGAGTACAGAGGAAGTAAAAGGATAGATGTTGCATCTCCTGCACTTGCATGGGAAGGTGCTTTGGGAAGGGACGGAGTGTTAGGGTGATTGTGGAATGGACCAGGGTGTCGCAGAGGGGTGGTGAAGATGTGTTTCACGTGGCATTACATTAGAGGTTGCGGAAATGGTGGGGCATGATCTGTCGTATACGGAGGCTAATGGGGTAGAAGGTAAGGGCAAAGGGATACTCTATAGTGGTTCTGGGAGGGAGAGGAAGGGGGCGAGAGCAGAAATAGGATGCAAACGGTCAAGGGCCCTGTCAACCATGGTGGAGGGTGGGGTAATTCTCAGTTGAATATCAGAAGCCCTGTTATGGATGGAGATCAGAATAGATGTGTGGGAGACAGAGAAAGTTTGAGAATGCAATAGAGTCCTTAAAAGAAGCAGTGTGTGAGGAAGCTTAGTCGAGGTAGCTGTGGGAGTCGGTTCTCTTGTAGTCAATACTCGTTGATAGCCTATCGCCAGGCTCAAAACAGAAGTCAAGGAAAGGAGGGGAAGAGTCAGAGATGGACCATATGAAGGTGAGAAAAAGGGAAACTGGAAGCAAAGTTGATGATTTTCTAGTTCAGAGCGAGAGCAATAAAAGGCACTGACACAGTCATCAATGCACTGAAAATAGAAATGAGGGAGGGGCTGAGTAGGACTGGAACAAAGAATGTTCCACGTATCCCACAAAAAGGCAGACATAACTAGGAGCCATGTGGATACCCATAGCAATCTTTTATTTGGAGGAAGTGATTGGCGTTAAAGGTGACGCTGTTTGATGTGAGATCAAGTTCAGCCAGGCGAAGGAAGGTAGTGGTAAATGGAGACTGGTTTGGCCTCGGTTCAAGAGAGAAGCAGAGAACCCTAAGACCATTCTGTGGGGAATGGAAGTGTAGAGGGATAGGATGTCCATGGTGAGCAAGGAGACAATTTGGGCCAGGAAACTAGAAATTTTAAGTGACAGAGGGCATTGGAAGAGTCCTAGATGTAGGTGGGAAGAGACTGGACCAGGGAAAGAAAATAAGAGTCGAGATAGAAAGGAATCAGAACCAGAACACGTAATCAGAGAGAATAAAAACGGTGATATAAATGAATTCCAGATCATTTGTTCTGCCTTTAGAATGGGGCAATTTCCCCAACTCTACTCCATCAGCCCTTCTTGTTTAAGGCCCTCCTTGGGAAAGCTGTGTACAAGCTTCATCTGGTGGCAGTGATGCAGCACCATGTTGAGGCTTTCCACATCTCAGAGTGACAGGCTCACCCTGGGTACTGGCTGCTGGTTGTGTAGAGTTCTGAAGTCGAGTTCCTAGATGTCATTTTATTGGGGATTTTTTTTTTTGTCAGACCAGAGGTGATATGATAGACATCTTTAAAATTACAAAGGAATGGGACAGAGTAGATAAAAAAACAGACTGTTTCCAATGTTTGAGGGTCTAGAAGAGGAGGATTGGCATATAAGAGAAAATGTAAGAAATTTAAAATGGAACAGGAGAAGCATTACTTACTCATGGGTTACGAGGCTGTGGAATGCAATTCAAGGTTAGTGAGTAAACAGAGACCATGACACCATTTAAGAGTAGATTGGAAGGGGGATTAGGGAACACAGCGGACACCTGCGATTAAGATACTGCTGATGTAAGGATAAACATCAACATGGACTAGCTGCGCCAACAGCCTGTTGTTATCCTGTATTTTTACGTAATTCTGTTGTTTACAGTGTTGTTCGGCTAGAGAATGTTGCAGAGCTAGAGTGCAATAAGGCCACCATTGGGGTGGGGTTCCAATAGACAGAAGAATTTTGAATTTTACAAGGACAGAATGTCCAAGCCTTTTCTCCATGGGCTGGGCTAGGAACATAGGAACAGGAGCATGGCCATTCACCTCTTGAACTTTTTCCTACATTCAGTGAGATCATGGCTGATCTGTATATTAAATCCCAACTGCTTGCCTTGGCTCCATATCTTTTTATACAAAAATCAATCAATTTCAAGCCTAAAATTATGAACTGAGCTATCATCTAATGCTTTTTGTGGAAGAGTAACACATTTCTATCACTCTTTGTATGGCAAAATGTTTCCTAACTTCTTTCCTGCATGGCCTGGCTCTGATTTTTAGAGTTATGTCCCCTTGTCCTTGACTCCCCCACCAGTGGGATCTACCTTCTCTGTTCTTTTTAAGATCCTGAAAACCTCAATCAAGTCACCCGCTAACCTTCTGCATTCCAGGGCAATGTCTGTACCTTGGAGCCACTTTTAAAGTTTAAACTCGTTTGCATAAGTTGCTATCATATTTCGCATTCTCAGCTTCATCCACCAGTGAGACAGCAGCCTTTTCCTAACTTCAGAGCCCACTCAAAATTCACACTAGAGAATGCAGTAAGTCAGAAATATAAATACAAGTAAGACTGAATCTTTGCATTGTGGATTTCCTGAGTTCAGGAAAGATATAGAAGGGTTAGAGAAAAAGTTTACCAGGATGTCACCAGGGATGAGGTACTTCAGCTTACGAGGAGAGGTTGGATTTGATTGAATTTTTTGAGGTGACTAGGTGTGTAGATGAGGGTAGTGCAGTTGATGTAGTTTATATGGATTTCAGCAAAGCCTTTGACAAGGTCCCACATGGGAGACTTATAAAGAAGGCAAATGCACATGGGATACAGGGTAATTTGATAAGGTGCATTCAAAATTGGCTTAGTTGTAGGAGGCAGAGGGTGATGACAGAAGGATGCTTTAGTGACTGGAAGCCAGTGTCCAGTGGCGTACCACAGGGATCTGTGCTCAGTCCCCTATTATTTGCCATTTATATAAACAACATAGATGACTATGTGGGGGGTAGGATTAGTAAGGATTAGTAAATTTGCGGATGACACAAAGATTGTCTGGGTGGTTAACAGTGAGGTTGAGTGTCTTGGGCTACAGGAAGGTATAGACGGGATGGTCAAATGGGCAGATAAGTGGCAGATGGAATTTAACCCTGAAAAGTGTGAGGTGATATATTTTGGAAGGAGTAATTTGACAAAGAAGTATTCAATGAACAGCATGACACTAGGAAGTTCTGAGGAACAAAGGGACCTTGGCGTGTGTATCCATAGATCTCTGAAGGCGGAGGGGCATGTTAGTGGGCTGGTGAAAAAGGCATATGGGACACCTGTCTTTATCAATCGAGGCATAGATTATGAGGGGCATGGACAGAGTGGATAGGGAGCAGCTGTTCCCCTTAGTTGAAGGGTCAGTCACAAGGGGGCATAAGTTCAAGGTGAGGGGCAGGAGGTTTAGGGGGGATGTGAGGAGAAACTTTTTTACCCAGAGGGTGGTGACGGTCTGGAATGCACTGCCTGGGAGGGTGGTGGAGGTGGGTTGCCTCACATCCTTTAAAAAGTACCTGGATGAGCACTTGGCACGTCATAACATTCAAGGCTATGGGCCAAGCGCTGGTAAATGGGATTAGGTAGGTAGGTCAGGTGTTTCTCACGTGTCAGTGCAGACTTGATGGGCCAAAGGGCCTCTTTTGCGCTGTGATTCTGTGGAAAAGCTAGGATTGTTTTCCTTGGAGCAGAGAAGGTTTAAGGGGAAACCTAATAGATGCATTCAAAATTGAGGGGTTTTGAATTGAGTGAATAAGGAGAAACAATTTTATCTGGCAAGTGGGTTGTTAACCAAGAGTTATAGACTTAAAAATAATTGGCCAAAGAGCTCAAGGGTAAATGGAGAAATGGTCAAGGGTGAGGGACTTCAGTTATGAGAAGAGGTTGGAAAAATTCGGACTGTTCCAAATGGAACAGAGGAGGTTAAGGGGTGACTTAATAAAGGTTCCTAAAATGTTGAGAGGTTTTGATAGAGTGGATAAAGAACAAAACTATTCCCTCTGAATCAATAACCAGAAGTCATTGATTCAAAATTATTGGCAAAAGATCTAGAAGAGAGATGAGAAACATTTTCACTCAGAATTGTCAGGATCTGGAATACACCAGCTGAAAAGGCAGTGGAAGCTAATTCCGTAACTTTTAAAAGGGAATTGGATGGATTAAATTCTTACGGTTGAGAAACTTACAACGTTAGGGAAAAAAAGCTGGAGTGTGGGATTAAGCTTTTTCAAAGAGCCAGCACAGATACAGTGGGCCAAATGAGAGCCTCGTGTATTGTAAATTTCTTTGATTCTGTTAATAAATAGGGAGAAACTGTCCCCACTGCCAGGAAACTCAGTAAGCAGATGACGCAGATTTAAGGTAATTGCCAAAAAACAGCGGGATGAGAATTTTTTTTCACCGCAGTGTGTTGTGACGTGGAATGCTTTACCTGAAAAGGCGGTGGAAGCAGGTTCAATATTAACTTTCAAAAGGGAATTGAAGAAATACTCAGAATTTCATAGTTGACATAGTTGAATTTCATAGTTGACAGCAAAAAAACAGACCATTTGGCCCAGTTGGTCTAAGCCAGAGTTTATGCTCAAGCCTCCTCTCATCCCATTTCATCTAATCCTACCAATATATCTTTCAAATCCTTTCTCCATCGTGTGTTTATCTAGCTTCCCCTCAAATACATCTTTGCTATTCACCTCAACTATTCCTTTCGGTAGCGAATGCCACATTCTCGTCACTCTCTGGGTAAAGAAGTTTCTCCTGAATTCCATATTGGTGACTGTCTTATATTTAAGGACCTAGCATTAGATTCCCCTACAATATCTTCCTCTAATTGGGCCACCAGCGAAAGATTGGAATCATTAAGGAATGAGCTCGCAATGCTGTGGGGAAAGAGCAGGGAAGGTGGGACTTACTAAATAGCTCTTTCAAAGGGCCAGCACAGGCACAGTGGGGTGAATGGCCTCCTCCTCTGCTGTATGATTCTATGATTAGGGATTTTCTTTTTAATGAAGGAGATGGACCTTTCAAAGCAGCTTTTCTCAGGGGTGGTTCGCTCCGCCGACAACATGATGATTAAACTCCCCCAAGGCAAGCAGCGACTGCCAACCGAGGAAGAGCAGAAAAACAAGAGTCTGATCGAGTGGCTGCGGCAGCATCCCACCTACACTATGGATGTATCCAACCTGGCTCCTGTAAGTATATTGTCAGTATAGCACTTATACACCTGCAGGACTCAAAAGGATTGTTGTGTTTGGTGGGTTGGTTTTTGGTGGTGATGCAGACTGTTGGCCATATTACAGCTGTTGGGTTACCATTTGTTGTCTTCTATCTTGGACAAAGCAGCCTGCTTGATCAGCACCCGTTCCACCACCTTAAAACATCCCCTCCCTCCGTCACTAGTGCAGTGTGGCCGCAATGTGTACCATCTATAACATGCATTGCAACAATTCACCTAGACTTGTTTACAGCAAATCTCAAACCCATGGCCTTCACCACCTAGGAGCACAAAGGCAGCAGACACTTGGAAACATCAGTACTTCCAAATCCCTCTCCAAGTCACACATCATTCCAACTTCGACATGAATCTTCATTCTTTCATCGTCGCTATGTCAAAATCTAGTTGAGGTGTAGTAGTCTGATGAAGATGGGATTGGCCTAAATATCTTGCATACCTGACATTTACACATGAAATATAGCCAATCGCTGTGGGAGAGCAGCTGTACCCCATGGAGCTAACATCACCTTAGTAGAAGAAGGGAGGGGATTTAAGAAAGAAATAACAAGTCATGACTTTCTACGGGTCTTTTATCTAACAAGACATGCCTTGGCACTTTATAGGGGGAGCTGTGGACGACAGCCAGGAAATGTGGTCACTGACCAAATACAGTGGTCAGAGGTAAATTCTGAGGAGGTTTTTGAAGGAGGTGAGAGGGATGGCAAACCAAATGTTTAGGAAGAGACTTGGTGAGTGCTGGGACATTCTGATTGAAAGCTGGGGCTGTACTGAAATACTGAGGCTGTAGCAAAGGGAGGGACATGAAATAGAGCAGAGATGAACAAGATTAATCTCTGATGCTTTACATGTGTGATAGGGTTGTAGGTACAGAAATGAATGTGTGCAGTTCACCTAAACACAGGCTCTCAATGTTTCAGAGATATTCTATTAAAAGCTGCACAGTATTTTCTGCCTCTTTTCCATCATCCCTCACTGCCCAAAGCAAGGCTGGATTATCTCATTGTTCTGTTTATGTGGCAGAATTGTACGGCAATTTTACATGGCCTTTCAGAACGGCCCAAACAGAGGAGGCATCGTTGCAAGGATCCCAGTAAATTGGACATCAATACACTGACCGGGGAGGAGAGGGTACCTGTTGTCCATAAGGGAAGTGGAAGAAAGGTAAGATCATGTGGAGAGGGAGGGGGTCATTCAACAGGATTCACACATTCAAATGGTTATAAAGGGATGTGAAATGTAAATTAGCTCAACATCATTGTATTGTCCTGTAATTGAAATCTATGGTCCTTCCTGGGTCAGGTGCTGGAGCCTGAATACTTGATGCCACAATGCATGTTAATAGGATCCAAGTCGGTTGGTGAAACTGAAACCAAGACACAGATCTTTTCTTTGTTGACAAAGTTTATTGACTTGTTCGGTCTCACAGCTCTCCCCCCACTCCACCCAGTGTCCCAGCTATCCCCTATTTATATTTTCTTTTAAAATGAAACAAATGATCAGTAAAATAAACTAATACATGGGGTGACAGCCCATGATGAGGCACTGTAACCAAAACAAAATGTCAAAGGAAATTTATCTAATCAAGCTAAAATATAATTCCCGGCACTGACGATGCACCCCAGCACTGCCCCACCCCCACCCCGGTGTCCACCACTTGTCGCGGAAGGCCTCAAGCGTACCAGTGAACTCTGCATGTTCCACTCCAGGGCCACCCGACTACGAACGTAGCTGCGGAATCCCCTATTTATATACTGTTCTAAGTGATGAAGGAAGTTTCTGAAGTGGCCCAAAGGTAAATCAGAGCGTGGGGCTGAAATGCAACCAGAAATTGAGGAGCAGCCCCTTCAAATAGCGAAACCTGCAACCTCTGGCAATCTACAAACACATGAAACACGTACTCCCCTTGGCCACAGAAAACACAGGCGGCCTGGGATCTGTGAACCACCTTAACCTACGATTGCATGGCACAGCTGCATGCAACACCCTCCACGCCACGTCTCCGATGGAGAAAGAGAGGACTCCCAAGTAGAGAGACCTCTACTGGGGATCTCCCCCACCGCCAGGCTGCAGGACAGAACGCCACAATGTGTCCTGACGGTGGAGGAAGGCAAGGAAGTGGAGGGTGTGCAGCAGCAGGCCACACAGCAAACCCCTCCTTACAGAATGGAAAGGCACAGAGGGAGTTTCTGTGAGACTGCTCAAATTGAGAGATTGCAGCTCCCAAGGGAGGTGTCGGGGCGCAGGACCAATGTGACATTCCATCCGAAAGGGGGTCAGCTCGGACGGAGGTCCACCACGCACTTGAGCTGCCTCGAAGCCACGAGTGCCATCGGGTCCAAGCATCACCGTTTTCAGGCTGTGGATGGCTTTGGCCGCAAGCTGGACATTAACAGACACGCGCCCGCTCCTCCCCCATCTAGCACGTCCCCGACTGTCGTCACCCCAGCGGCCCAAGCCCTCTCTTCTGCCAGCCATCGGAATCTGTATTCATGCAGGTGCAGATTCCTGAGCAGTGGCTCTCTGACAATAACTGCTGCTCCTGATGGGAGGGAACTCCAGCATAAGACAACTGTGTCCCAGACCTTAAAATCAGTTCCCTATAGAAAACAGGCAACCTCCCGCATGGAGACCCCCCCCCCTTGCCCAGGTCTATAAATAGGAGCTGCAGTTCATAGTTGAGGCCTTGCACCTGGCGAAAGAAATACGTCGCTGGGGCACGCCATCAGAAAGGGGGCTCAATGTAAAGGTATTGCTGGAGGGTCTGGAGACAGAAAATCGCCATTTGGGTGCGAAGGCACACCAGGGACTGACCACCCTCCCTAAGCAGGAGATACAGAACCTCAGCAGTGAGCTAGTACGTCCTTTGTCCCAGAAGAAGCCATTAAGCCTCTTCGGTACTTTTGCGACAAAGCCTGGGAGAGGGATCAAAATGATCAGCTGGTACCACAGCATTGCGGCAATCAGCTGGTTTATGACCAGCACTCGACCCCTATAGGACAGTGCACAGAGCAGTCCTGTCCAGCACCCTAGGCAAGTGGTGACTTTGGCCTCCAGCCCTTGCCAGTTCACTGACCAGATTTCCTTAGCGGGACTGAGATGGACTCCCAGGTAGAGGAGCTTGGTGGTACTCCAGGCGAAAGGCCTGAGCTCTCTCAGTTGGGAGTCCATCTGCCACTGACCAACTAAGAGTCCAGAACATTTGTCCCAGTTGATCCTGGAGGAGGGCGCTTCAGAGTAGATTTCTGGCACACTCGTATCCTCCACAGGTCAGCTGGGTTCCGTGAACATGAGGAGCACGTCATCAGCGTAGGCTGAAAGGACTACCCTCATGCCCGGTCCGCGCAGAGCCAGTCCTGGCAATCTCCTCCGCGAGAGACGCAGGAAAGGCTCCGCATTAATGGAATATAGCTGGTCGGACATGGGGCAGCCCTGATGCACTCCTCTGCCAAATCAAGCCAGGGACCTATTAATCAGATACTCTGCAGCGGCGCACAGAAGTCGGATCCAGGCGACGAAATGCATCCCGCACCTGAAGGCTCGCAGAGTCCTTATTAATTACTCGCAATCCGCCCTGTTGAATGCCTTCTCCTGATCTAGGGAGAGGAAGGCGCTTAACAAACCAGCTCTCTGGGAATGGTGGATCAGGTCCCAGACCAGATGAACATTATCATAAATGGTCCGGCCTGGGATCGTGTAGGACTGGTCAAGGTGGATCATGTGGTCTAGCACGGGGCCAAGGCGCGAAGTCATTGCCCTGGCGAAGATTTTATATCCCCTGCTGAGGAGGGAGACCAGGCACTAGTTCTTAAGCAGGCAGAGATCCCCCTTCTTAGGCAACAGGGCAATGACAGCCCTGTGCCACAAAAGGGGCATTGCCCCGGACGCAATATTCTCCCCCAAGACCCACACGTCGCCGTTCCCCAGGATGTCCCAAAACGCCCTGAAGAACTCTATGGTCAGCCCGTCCAGCCCCTGGAGAGGCTGTCGAGGGCACCGGTCGGCTCCTCCGGTGGTAGTGGAGCACCAAGCTTCCCAGCGCCTGCCTCCCGGGCTGACCTGCGGCGGGTCCTCCCACCCTCGCTGGACGGACCCGGAGGGAACAGAGCAGAAAGCAGGCTCTGATTTGAGCTCTCACTCCCTCAGATCGTGGTTGGCCAGCAGCATAAGGAGCTGCTTACAGACCCTTTGCCTTTTTTCCAGCGAGGAAAAGGTGGAGCCACAGTCCAAGTCTTTAAGGCATTGGATCCGCGACCTCACGAACGCGCCATGGGACCCGATGAGTTGCAGGTCAGGAGTTTGAAAGGTGATGCAGGAGCAGCAGGGGCCGAGGAGGCAGCCACTCCTGCATAGGACCTGGAGGGCCTCACCACTGGCTAAGGTGGTGTCGCCATAGCACCCAGAGCTACACCCACCCCTCTTGTTTTTGGTTGGAAGAGTCTGGGTGGGGTTAATGAAGCCTCCCCACCAGAAGTGGGAGAAAGAGTAAAGGACAATCAGGAAGGAGGAAGCTCACAGAAGCTTGATGGGTGTTTCACACTCAGTTGCGCAATGTTCTTTTCCAGGGGCAGGGGCAAGGGAAGGGAGGGTATCTTCACCTGGGTCAGCTAAAGCTTTCCCAGGCACAGTCCTCCAGTGATGGTATGAAAGAGTTAAGTTGGATGAAATCTTCACCTAGGCAGCTCCGAGTGACCCAGGCCAGGCAGCGCCGGGAATGTGCTGGGCTCTTAATGAGCTTTAATCAGGTCTCTTTGCAGCGCATACAAACATCTCAGCTCACTGAGGTGCTCGGTCCCTTCCTCCCCTTACCAATAGCAGCGGGTCCACAGGCACAATCACAAATGCAACACCCACCTCTGGACGTAAGTAAGACCTTTGTGTTGTTTTTATATCTTCTCCCTCTCTTGCAGTGGATGGTAATTAGTCCTGTAGCTATTGTCTCTAGGTATGGGGAGACAGGAGTGAGTAGTTTTACCCTTGATGGTAGTCTGCTTTCTCTCCCTCTCCCCTCCCTTGCTCGTTGCAGGCCTTAGGGCTCAGGCTTCAGGGGTAGCTGGAAAGCCTTTTGGTGGATTCAGAGTACTCCTGGAAGCTTTCTATAGAGGAATAAAAGGAAACTGCTCTTCTGCAGTTGGATTTAAATTGAAAAAAGGTTTTCTCAACCCACCCAATGGGTTGAAGTCACAGGCAGTGTAGGATAGAACTGTGCAATAAGTCTGCAACTCTTTCTCTCTCCTCCCTCTCTCTGGAGCCACTGACTTGTTCAGTCTCATAGCTCTCCACCCACTTCACCCATTGTCCCAGCTATCCCCTATTTATATTCTCTTAAAATAAACCAAATGATCAGTAAAATAAACTGAAACATGGGGTGACAGCCCCTGATGGGACACTGTAGCTAAAACAAAACGTCAAAGGAAACTTATTTAATCAAACTAAAATAAAATGGCAATGTACTCCAGCACCCCCCCTGCCATTGTCTTCCATGGATACTGGAGTTCTGGGAGCAATGGTGTCCAACTGTGTGCCTTGCCAGTAGAAAAACTGCAAGTACAGGTTGGTCAGAGGACAAGAACAGCTTCTCAACCTTTAGACAAAGCTTGAAACCATAATGAAAATATTACCTGAATTCACATTATTTGAACAAGCTATTTCTTCTTGGGCACCTGCTACAGTGCTGTCATATGGCCATATTCAAAAGGCTCCCCATTATCCTGAATTTCAGTAAGCATTTGCTTTGGCTCAGTAGTATCACTTAGCCACAGAATTGCTATAGTGCAGAAGGACGCCATTTGGCACATTGTGTCTGCACAGGTTCTCAAGTAGTTCACCTAGTGCCATTCTCCCACCTTCTCCCCATGACCCTGCATAATTTTCCTTTTCAGATAACAGTTTAATTCCCTTTTGAATGCTCCTATTGAGCCGGCCTCCACTACACTCTCAGGCAGTGCATTCCAGACCTTAATCACTCACCACATGTAAATGTTTTTCCTCCTATCGCCTTTGCTTCTTTTGCCAATTATTTTAAATCTGTGCTCTCTCATTCCCGATCCTTTCATGAGTAGGAACAGTTTCTCCCTATCTACTTTGTCCAGACCCCTCATGATTTTGTACACCTCTATCAAAATCTCCTCTCAGCCTTCTCTAAGGAAAAGAGTCTCAACTTCTCCAGTCTGTCTTCATAACTGTGGTTCCTCAATCCTGGAACCAATCTCGTGAATCTTTTCTGCATTCTCTCCAACACCTTGACATCCCTCCTCAAGTGTGGCGCCCAGAACTGGACACAGTACTCCAGCTGAGGCCAAACTGGTGTCTTATACAAGTTCAACATAACCTCCTTGCTCCTGTATTCTCTATCCCTATTAATAAAGCCTAGGATACTGTATGCTTTATTATCTGCTTTCTCAGCCTGTCCTTCCATCTTCAATGATTTATGCACATATTCACCCAGAGCCCTCTGCTCCTGCACCCGCTTTAGAATTGTACCCTTTATTTTATATTGTCTCTCCATGTTCTTCCCTACTAAAATGAATCAATTCACACTTCTCTTGAATGAACTTCATCTGCCATCTGTCTGCTCAGTCCACCAACTTGTCTATGTCCTTTTGAAGTTCTACACTATCCTCCTCACAGTTCACAATGCTCCCAAGTTTTGTATCACCCCTAAACTTTGAAATTGTGCCCTGGACACCAAAGTCTATTTATTAGCCTAGTTTATTACTTAGTTATTAATATATATCAAGAGCACAGGTTCCCAAACTGACCCCTGAAGAACTTTACTACGAAACCCCCTTCAGCCAAAGAAACGTCTATTAGCCACTACTCTGATTCCTGTCACTCAACCAATTTTGTATCCAGGTTGCTACTGTCCCTTTTATTCCACGAGCTATAACTTTGCTCATGGGTCTGTTGTGTGGCACTGTATCAGATACATTTTTGAAGTTTATGTACGCCACATCAACAGCATTGGTTTCATCAACCCTCTCTGTTAACTCTTCAAAAAGCTCAAGCAAGTTACTTAAACACGATTTTCCCTTAAGAAATCCATGCTGGCTTTCCTCAATTAACCCTCATTTCTCCATTTGTTCAGGACTTTGCATAATCTTGGCTGAATCTTCAATGCAGCAATATTGGAGGTGCTGTCTTTCGGATGAAATGTAAAAGATCCCATGGCGCTATTTGAAGAAGAGTTGGGGGAGTTCTGGCGTCCTGGTCAATATTTATATCAGTGCAGTGATGTCTCTTGTGTTCAATTAGCCACACATTGCATATTGGAATATGCGTAAGGGCTACTTGGATATCTTTTGCCCACAAAGAAGTTTGACGATGATATTGCAGCATTTGTTTTTGTGAGGGGCAGAGTGTCTAAGCTACATTTTGGTTAAAATATCATCCTTGGCTCAGTGGGTAGAACTCTTTCTCCACCCGAGTCAGAAGGTTATGGGTTCCACTTCAACAACTTGAGCTCATAATCATGGCTGACACTCCAGTGCAGTACTGAAGGAGTGCTGCACTGTTGGAGGTGCCATCTTTTGGATGAGATGTTAATCTGAAGCCCTGTCTACCTGCTCAAATCAATGTAAAGGTTTCAACAGCACAATTTGAAGCAGAGCAGGGGAGCTTTCCTCTGTATCCTAGGCCAACATTCATCCCTCAACTACCATCATGAAAAAATGGATTCATTGGCCATCTATTTCTTTGGCTGTTTGTGGGGCTGTGCTGTTTATAAATTGACTTTTGGCTATCTAATGACGGTGACTATTCTTCAGAACTTATGTATTAGCTGTGAAGCACTTTGGAACAAGATTTATGTAAAGACAATTTGTTTCTTAAAATCTTTTTGTTATGTTCTGGATGTTCAGCTAGGAGGAGCTATGGCACCACTGATAAAGGAGCTGGCAAGGTGGCTAGATGCAAACCCAGACTATGCTGTTGCGCCAGAGTGGGCAGAAATTGTGAAGCATTCGGTAAGTGCTCACACTGTGTAAAATAGCTCTAATGACTAGATGATATGTGAAAGGGCATTCATTTGCTTTTTTCCTGTGGTCAGGTGTTAGAAGCTTAGGCAGTTTGCAAGTTGTAGTATTGAACCATTAAGAGCAGGGAGGTTCCAAATTTTACACTGAAAAGTAGACTCCCTCCTGCTTGGAGTCACATTAAAGATTCTTAATTAAGTCTGGTCCTTAGTCTAAGGGCAGGAAAAATCAAACGTCAGAAGAGCTCTGTCGTAGGAATCCAGCCCTGGAGCTCTGTTGCGGGAATCCTAGAAAATGCATGGTCATGAATGTTTGGTAATGAGAGGATTAGGCTTGTCTGTGAAATGCCTGCACACTCCACCTGAGCTCAAATGTAATAAGTGTTCACAGGGACAAGCTCAAAACTCTGTCTTGCAAATTGCCTGAGCTTTCAATATCCAGCTACGTCAAAAAAAAAGGGACAAGCTACCCTGAACCTGATGAAACTGTACCCCAGTGTGGGCCAACCCTATAGGAAGGAAGCAAAGCAATAAGAGGAGGCCATTCAGTCCCTAGAGTCTGCTCCATCATTCTGATTTGATCATGGTTAATTTGTGCCTTTGCTCCATATTTCTTGATATCCTTAACCCAACAAAAATCCAGCTGATCTCAGTCTTAGCAGGGAGAAAAGTGCCATTACCCAGGGATGTGATGTTTGGTTTTGGTGCCACTGAGGACTGAGGCAGATCTCTTCCTAAGCATGTGTGATGCTGCTGAGTTTCCTTAAATCACTTTTCATTTTGTCTCTTCAGGGCTTTCTACCAGAGAGTAAGTTCAGTCGCATCCTGACTGAGCCTGTGGTGAAAGAGGCCGGCAGCAGAAAGAGGGGAAGGAGACCAAGGAGTGAAATGGCCAAGGCTGGCGGAGTTTTGACCGAGACCGCTACGGCAATGGGACCAATGTTAATGAATGGGCTCATTGCTGGGATGGATCTGGTGAGCTTGCAGAATCTCAGAAATATTCATAATCTTCAGCTAGCTGGGCTGATGGGATTTCCAGCTGGCTTTGCAGCAATCCCTTCTGGAGAGGATGGCAAGAGCAGCCTGAACATGTTGCCCATGATGCTCCCTGGGGTGGCTGGGATGTCACATGTGTTTGGCGTTGGAGGGTTGTTGAACAGCCCGTCAGTGGTATCAAGTACCAGCACTTCGAGCACATCTACCTTGACAATGAGTGCTTCTTCAAAAGTGGATAAAGGCAGCGAACAGAAGGGTAATGCTGCAGAGTCGATGAAACACGGAGAAGGTTCTTCGTCAGGAGATAAGCCTGGTCCGAGTTCATCTTTCCATGACTCTGGTGAAGCCAGAGTCACTACCAGCAACCCATTGTCCTTCAACCCATTCCTGCTGCACAGCATGCCCGCTGGCTTAATTTATCCATCTATGTTTCTTCCACATGGCATCGGTATGGCAATGCCTGGCTTTGCACAAGCTGGGCACTCTGAAGCGGAATGCACCGAGAGCCCAAAGAAGAAGAGGAAGAAAGCCAAGGAGGAGACTGCAAATGATGGGACTGAAACCAGCCCACAACAAACAACTGCTGAAGTGAGCACAGGAAAATCGACAGACTCCACTGCCGTGCAGGACAGTTCTGGGCAGGAGATTGAAAAAAACTCTGTAGATGGAACCCAGAATGCTGAGTAGAATTTGTATTTGCTTTTAGGTCAACTCTAGGTTTTCTTGATTTCAAAATTTAAACCATGTTTATGACCCCTTTTCTCCTGCCTGGTCTCTTTTGCCCCCACCCCGTGCTGTGTGCGGCTTAGGAACGTAAAGCACTCATATTAAATTCATCCATTGAGTTCATTTTTAATGTCATGTTTTAATTGGGTAGCCACAATCTCCACTCAGGAACTATGCTTCGATTGTTGTGTGGAGATTATGGTTGGCTGATCTTTGGGGAAGAGAGAGGTAGGGAGGCAAAAATGTGTTGATTCTCCATACACCATCCAAATATATCATGCGAGAGGATTGTCAACATTTTATTCAATGCCTCTTGCTCTAGTTTTGTCAGTATTTCACTTTTTTTTATAAAACCAAGTGGGGGGATTCTGTCAGCTTTAGCCCTCCTTGGCTGGTGAGATGGCGAGGGTTCATATGCTTGTCCTACCTTTACACAGTACCAGGAGTCGGTTGATGAGTGTGTTGTTAGGGGACGCAGTGTGGCTGTGTGTGTCACGGTCTAATAACCTCTAATAGGAGTGTGTATTTCATACAGTAGCTGTTCCACACTCTCGTACTATGTTAGAACAATTTGGAACTTCTGCTATTGGGGAAGGGGTGACTAAAAATTACAATGATGCCTCTTCAGGATCAATCCCTTTTGAATAGTTTGCAAATTAGACTTCTAAAAGATGCATTGAGTGCAAAGGTTTTAGAACAATTCTACGTATTTTTTATTGTATCTCTGAATTAAAGAACCGGTGGCTAAGCTTGACTCCTGAGACTGAATATAGTTGTGCTCAGTATCACTGGCACCCTCATCAAGCCACACATATGGTCCAATATCGGGTAAGGTAAAGTTGGTAACCCTGTGTGACACCCTGCTCATTGTGTTTCTTTGAGCCAAGGAGATGTATAAATACAGGTCCCCTGATCTACAAAGATGAACCGATGCTGTGAAACTCCAGCTACAGATCAGGTTAGTTGGCTTTAATTAGTATCAGTTGAAGATCATCAGTTATTCAACTAACTTTGAGATGATTGCTGGATATGGCACCTTGCTTTGCCTTTGTCTACTATCAACAACCAGAATCAGTACCAGTTCTGACCTTGTATCTGCTCATCGCACCAATATGCCAGCCATCCTGTGCTGGCTAAATATACCTGCTGCAGGATTTCATCTCGCTTTCTTCCCCCACCCCTCCCCCCAAAAATAGTCATCTAATTAATTTCAGTCCTTCCAAATCTGCAGGACAGCATTTTAGAATATAAAGCCTTAGCTTCCCAGAATGTGAAGCCCAAAAAAAAAGTGAGGTCTTGGGACATTAGTTTCCCTATAGTGAGGAAAGATTCTGATTCCTGCTGTAGTCATTTTGTGTCATTATAAGGTTAAGCACAGGATGTGAGAGTGGAAGATGAGCTTTTCCTGTTGCAGTATAACACTTTTGAGGATTTTAATTTAGTTTTATGAGGGGTTGGGAGAGAAGACAAAATTAATAATTCCCAGAAATACCTTTTTGCCATTCTTTTAGTCTTTAGTTTAGTTAAAACTTAGTGAACTGTATCAATAAATTGTTTTTTAAAAAAAACATTTTTAAAAAGAGGGTCACCAAGGACCAGTGTGCTTGATCACTCATTCTGAATCCAGATCTTTGCCCAGTTCACTATCATTTGGTCCATTGTTCCAAGGTGGGTGGCAGTGTAAACGCAGCCCGTTAGTTTGGATGGGACAATGTACCAAGTAACATTGACAGTGGCAATATGCATTGTGTTAGTCGATACTTGATAAATTGCCCCTATCTTCATCTCACCCCCAATTTTTGCCAAGAAGATGCCCGATTGCAGTGTAATTGTGGCTGATAACAGATAGGGAGACCCTGTAAAAAGGTGATATCACAGTAGCAGCATGTTTTGAATGAGTTTTTAACTCTCTCAGCTCCCTTCCCCTTGCCCTTTCCTTCCTTTTCCCTTAATGTTTTTGACAATACCAGCAGACTGGCGCAGCAGGTGGACACTGTAGCTTCTGTTAAACCAAGTGAAGTCTCCTGGAGCTGAGCATTACACCGGGTCCTGACTGAACTTAGACATGAAGCTTTTAATTGATGGTTTATTTCCAAAGGGAATATCAAAGTCTCGAAGTATTCACAAAGTTGACTGTCCACTGAAGTTTTTTTTTAAAACAAGTGTTGATTTTCATTTTCTTTACTGTTACAACCTTACGTAAGTTATGGATTTGTACCAAGGTCCAAATGTTGAGTCATATATTTCGTTATTGCATTATTTATTCATCTGTTGTATGTCAATGTGTTTTTTTATTATATATAATAATTATTCTGAATCACTAACTATAAAATTCTGACTCTTTTTTTTACCTTGAAGATGAGCAAATGGTTTTTGAAATCTGCATGGCAAATTCAGCAGTTAGAAGTCTGAAAAAGTTATTTCTAATAATTTACAGAAACTTTATCAGTGAGCTTTTTTCCCCGCCCAAAAGAGCACTGTGTTTATTGAGAAAATGTCCCATCTGTTGGTCTGCACTGAGTTCTGATAACCCAGAATCACTTATTAAAAAAATCTCTGCCAAGTCTTGCATTGTACAAGGTTGCCCTCAGTTAATTATATAAACTGGTGTTTAACCATGACTTGTCCACTAAAAGGCAAAGATTCAATTTAGTTCCATGATAGATATTTAATTATGGTCAAAATGAATCTGACATGGCTATGAATCCTGGGAATATGGGCCAGTAAAATGCTCCACCAATGGCACTGAAATATAACACTGAGGCTGGATGGGGGTGGGGGAAGGAGGAGAAGAGTTCAAGGCATCAGAATTCTGGTGGCGATACAGTATTGTCCGACTCCCCACCCGCCCAACACACCCACACACAAACACATGCACATGCACTTTCACCTCCCAGCACCCCTGTTGCATCCTGCTACCCTCTTGACCATCTGTTAGTAACAACCTTGTAGCTGCTCTTTCCCTATTTTGGATCATGTTATTGGAAATCACCTGCAAGTAGTTGGAAATTTACACCAAGCAAAGTAAGAGGAGTGTGATGTATCATGATAGAGAGCATATGTAGACACCACCAAGCACTTAATAGTTTTTACTCTCTGGTCAGTCATCGTGGAGAGACACAAGTTACCCTTGTATTAGTTAATATTTTCAAGGTACTTGTAGTATAAGTTTGGAGTCAGTTGAAGCTTATCTTCGTAATGTGAAACAGTTTCTGAAACAATGTTTTATAGTTCCGATTAATGGGCAGTTGGCATGGTGAAGTGCCCTAGGATAATGCAATGGATGGGACCCTGTGGCAGGTAATGCAGCAGCATGGTTTAGCTATTGTTGGGACTGATTTTAGGGAGGTGTTGGCTTGCAGTATGACCCTGACTGGCACATTTGAAGTGATGGTAAAGTGGCAGCATCAGAGCTGGAGGGGACAGGATTAATTTCCTCACTCCTTAGTCCTTAGATTTGAGGGGAGTAGCAAAGCACAGATTCTGATATCTTCCTGTGGGAAAAATTCAGGCTGTACTTGTTTGGTCACCATTTTGCTCCTTCTAGTGACTTGCCAGAAGGGCTTTGGTAGTGGCCCGGTTTCAGGTAGTCTTGAAGTTGAAATTTGACGTAAGCTTTAAAAATGGAGAGGAAACAAGTATCCATCATTGAAGGAGTAAAATGATCCTTTTGAACTAGTGGGATAGGAAAGATATGCCAACATTAGTTACTGATGATTAAATGATTTGGCTATTATTTTGTTTCTCTCATATTATAAGCTTGTGTGAACAACAAAGGCCAGTGCCTACATTGGGGCTGGGTGGGGGAATCTGTAACGAGGCTTATAGTTTGCTGACAAAGACCATTAATCGCATCCTGCCAATCACAGTTCATTTCCTTTATCTCTATTCTCTTGATTTTTTCAGTGCAGTACTGAGGGAATACTGCATTGTTGGAGGTGCCATGTTTTGGATTAGATGTTAAACTGAGTCCCCATCTTCCTTTTCAGGAAGATGCGGTAGATTCTGTGACACTATTCGAAGAAGATGACCAGAATGTTCTCCCCAGTGTCCTGGCCAATATTTATTGCTCAAACAATATTACTTTGCAAAGAAAATTTATCTAGTTATCTGTGGGATCTTGCTGTGCTGAAATTGACTGTCATATTTCTTTACAACATTCCCTACAGATCTCCAAGCGTTTTGGAAACCTCTGAGGCTGTGAAGGCACTATATAAATGAAAGTTCTTTCTTTCTACCTCCAACCATTACCAACCCATGTTACAAGGTTGTCTTCAATTCAATGTGCTTTTATATTGGTTGCTTAACCTCCTTATTGGAACCTTATCACCTGTCTTCTGGAAGTCTATACAGACAACATCCAAATACACTCCCATATTCAGCATACTGGTGACCTAAGACATGGCCTATTCTTCACAAATCCATGCTGACTCTTATTGGAGAGAAAGAAAGACTTGTTTTTCTACAGCGCCTTTCACAACCTCAAGATGCTCCAAAGTGCTTTACAGACAATGAAGTGTAGTCACTGTTGAAATGTGGCAGCTTAATTTGCACATAGTAAAATCCCAAGAACAGCAGTGATAATGATTAGGTAATCTGTTTTAGTGACGTTGATTTGAGGAATAAATATTGGCCAGAACCCTGGGAAAACTCCCCTGTTCTTCAAATAGTGTCATGGAATCTTATACACCTGTGTGAGAGAGCAGACAAGGCCTCTGTTAACATCTCATCTGAAAATACAGCATTCATTCAACAGTGCAACTCTCCCTCAGTACTACACTGGAGTGCCAGCCTAGGTTAACCTCCTAACTTGGGTGAAAATGCTGCCACCCAAGTCATAGCTGTAATGACTTGTCCAATTGCTCTGTCATTGGTTGATTCCAGTAACATTCCTATAATTGATGTTAAACTGACAGGTCTGTGGTTACTTGATTTGTTCCTTAAATAATTTGTAAGTTTTCAATTCAAAGGCATAATTCCTGAATCTAGAGAGATTTGGAAAACTGTGACTAAGACATATAAAATTTCTCTCATTTCTTTTAATATCTGGGAGGAAAAAGCCATCTCACCTAGAGATTTGTGTCTCTTAAGTCCTATTATGCACTACAATATTATACTTGTTTTGAATCCACCAAATTTCTCCCCTTGACTTGTTTTCAGGTTCCCTTGTACTGCTGTTCCCTTTGTCCTGTTCTTCCACTATGAAATGGTATACAAAGCATTGATTTGACGTAACTGCCATTTCCTTATTGTCCAGTGTAGTCTTGCCAACTTTAATGGACCCTGATTCCCATTACATCTCTTAATAAATTTATAAAACTTTCTTAGCTTTGATATTCCTTGCAAATTTCTTTATCATAGTCTTTTATTGCACCTCATTACTTCCTTTACATTTCTTTGTTACTTTTTATAGCTCTGCTGGATATCCACTTTGCATTTGTAGCATCCCTTCCTTCTTGCCTTATTTGTTAGCCATAGTTGCATTACCACATAGGTAGATTCTTTGGCTTTTAGAGGATCATACAAAATACTTTTAATACTTCCCACTGTTTGGTCCCTTGTCCAAATGGCTATTCATGGTAAGATTAAGGCTTTTTGTCATGCTCTTTTATCAAGTGTTAGGTGTGGCTTGGGTGATAGCACGTTCATCTCTGAGTCAGAAGGTTGTGGGTTCACGTCCTGGAGTAGCATGTAAATCAAGGCTGGCACTTCTGTGCAGCATTCATTGAGTGAGTGCTGCACTGTCAGGGGCACTGTCTTTTAGGTGAGACATTAAGTTGAGGCCCCACAGCCTTGTATCATCCTGCTATTGGCAGCCAAACAACCTGATTGCTTGTAATGGTCTTCCTCTTTTGCTAGTGCCCAACAGTGTTGCACTGAGCGACGTAGTGCTAGGTGTGTTTTGAGTGTGTTTGGAGCACTGAAATAAAAACAGAAAATGCTCCAAAAGCTCAGCGGGTCTGGCAGCATCTGTGGAGAGAGAAACAGAGTTAACGTTTCAAGTCCATATGACTGTTCTAGAAGAATATGGACTCGAAACATTTTTCTGTTTTTGCTTCAGATTTTCAACATCCGCAGTATTTTGCTTTTTTCTTAGTGTTTGGAGCATTGTTTAGTTTCCTGCTCACATCCGTCTCGAGTGTGGAAAAGCAGAGTTTATTGCACTTCAGTTCCTGGTGAAAATTCCAAAGAGGAGATTAAATGGGCTGATTAATCATGAGAAACTTTGATGGGCAGTTACATAGTGAATTATGGCACCGACGGAGGTCATTTGACTCATCAAGTCCATACCTGCTCCTCACGGAGCATTACAATCAGTCCCACTTCATTGCTCAGTCCTGCAAGTTTATTTTCTTCAAGTGCCTATATAATTTCTTTTTGAAATCATTGATCGTTTCCACCTCTAGCACAATTGTGGGCAGCGTGTTCCAGGCCATTACTACTCACTTCATAAAAAAAGTTCTTCCTCACAGTTACCCCCTGCATCTCTTGCCCAAAATCTTAATTCTGTGTCCCCCTAGTCCTTGTACAATCAGCCAGTGGGAAGAGTTTTTCCTTGACTACCTTATCTAAGCCTGAGATAATCTTGTACACCTCGATCAAATTTCCCCATAATCTTCTTTGCTTTAAGGAGATCGCCCCCAGCCTTTCCAACCTAAACATGTAACTAACCCCTCACCCCGCCCCATCCCTGGAGCCATTCTGGTAAATCTGCTCTGTATCCTCTCAAAGATCTTGACATCTTGCCTAAAGCGTGGTGACCAGAACTGGATGCAATACTCTATATAGCATTTATATAGTGTCTTTCACGACCATCAAAGTGCTTTAAGCCAATGAAGTGTAGTATACTTTCTGAAGTGTAGTCACTGTTGTACATATAGGTTCAGCATGACCTCCCTGCTTTGGTACTCAATGTCTCTCTTTGTGAAGCCCAAGATGCCATATGCTTTCCTAACCATTCTCAATATGTCCTGCCATCTTTACAGATCGATGCACGTGCACCCCCAGGTCCCCTCTTCCTGCACACTCTTTAGATTTGTGCCATTAAGTCCATATAGACTCTCCTTATCCCTTCTGCCAAAATGCATCACTTCTCACTTCCTTGTATTAAATCCCATTTTCCACTTGTCCGCCCCTTCTGCTAGCCTATCTATGTCCTGTTGCATGCAATTTGTATCATCCTCGCTGTTTAGCACTCCTCCAAGTTTGGTATCATCGCCAAATTTTGAAATTTTACTCTGTATTCCAAGATCCAAGTCATTTATGTACAGCAAGAAAAAAAGCAATGGTCCTAGCACCAACCTTTGGGGAACGTTACTGTCTACCACCCTCCAGTCCAAAAAACAACCATCTACCATGCCTCCCTGCTTCCTGCCCTTAAGCCAATTTTTTATCCAATTGCACACTGGCCTTCCTTGAAGCCAAGGTGCAACTCTGGTGCTACAAGGCCACTTGGAGTGGAGTTATTTGCATCTAGTGAGCTTTTCCTGGTGCTAAAAATTCATCAGTGTGGTTCATTTGTTGGTGCCAGAATTTGGTAGTGTTTTTGGCTATTTGGCATTGGGTGCAAAAGATAGTGACAGACCCAACCCCAATCGCACAGCTTAACTGAGGCAAATAATGCTCTTTGCTTTTGAGAGTAGCCTTTTTGGTTTGAGCAGATCAACAGATGGGAGTTAAGTCTCTATAACATAATAGCTCTTACTGCACAGACTTTGCATTTCCTGCTACAAGAATCTTAACACTAAAATCTTTGCAAAGAGAAAGAACAGTGAAAACTCACAAAGCATTCCTGCTTGTAGACAATTAGCCCTTTAATTATCTATGTGCAATGATAAGTGCAGCTTGTGTTTTTTTGAGTGAACAATGAACCTTGAGAATTTGATGAGGATGTACCGACTTCAGGGAGCCACCTTGAGTCAAACCTGAGGTCCTTTTACTTGAAACCAGCAAAAAAATCTTACTTAAGATCAATTGTCTAAAGTGTCATGCAATTGCAATCTCTAATTAAATCAGTCCCCTAATATCATCATTCTTTTTGCTCTTTATGGTAAATTGACTAAAAGCTGATTGAAAAAACTATTAGACATCTAGTAAAAGAATCGTGGGGGTGGAACATGTCAATAAGCAGAACCAGACCAGGGCAAATAAATTGTAGTCTTTAAAGCTATGTGTGTAACATGAGGTTACATTTATACCACAAGGCAAGCTGTATATTATGGGTAAACGAGCACAAATTGTGAGCGGTAAGAGATGGGCTACATATCACAAGGTCAAACCTTTTGTAAATATACAAATATACTTGACACTCTATTTAAAACGCAGAGGGACTCTAGAGAATTATAGCAATAAATTAGAGAACTGTTATGTGTTGTATAAAGAATTTGTGAAGTATATTTCTGTTCCTCTGTTCATTTCAGTCGGCTTTGTTTTATACTAAGGCCACCCTAGAATAATGAGTGAAAAAAAATTTAAAACTTTAGAACTTCTTAGATACTGAACACTCTGTTACACAATGGCAGTGGAAAGTGAAACTAGACTGTGTGTAGTTTCTCCTATTTATCTTTTTAATTTGTTGAGTTTTACTTTTTTTAATTGGTATGCCTTTTGTGTAATTTATATATAGGTGTACAGACTATACAGGTCACTGAGAGCAGTTTCCCTTTGAGAGACGTTTTTAGTTTGATGTACCAATTTTATTTGGATCAAATAGCAGCATTGAAAGACGAGACCCATGTAGACGGACCCATTTAATCAAAGATTTTAAATGTTCAGTGTTCATGAAAGGTTTGTGTGTTCTTGTTACCTTGTGCTAACCACCCAGAAATAGCTGGGAGAGTCAGAGTTAGTTTCTAACTGCACCCGTGTAAGTGTGCTTCTTGTTTCTGGAAGGGGTGGAGAAGTATGTCAAGCCTTTAATACAAGGTGTGAAGCTGGAATGTAAATCTTCAGCCATTTTTAAAGCATTGCATATTGAACTGGAGTTGGAGAAAAAATTATTTACGGGAGGAATTGCCCAAAAAAACGTGTTTTTAAATGTACCTGCTTCACCTCTTTCTATCTGACTGATGTAGGTCTGCAGTGTTTACACTCCAATCTCAGTGATACACACACATTCTATCTACCAAATGCTAACTGGCAATGGACTTTGTTATCCAACACCCACACCCACATGTTGATTTCTAAGTGATTTCTATTTTCTTTTTCCCCACATCTCAAAACTAAGGTTTCCATCCCTCATTGTGAAATAAGCATTGCTTCACTACGAATGCTAAGGGGGTCCTGCAGATCATACTGGCAAGTAACAGCATCATGATGTAGTTTGTCTATGATGGAATATTCCACTTAGTCCTGTTTTTTTTTTCCCGTCAAGCATTTCCGGTAACCTGGCATTAGGTACAAACTGTTCAGTGATGATTCAAGCACTGTGTTTTATTAACTTTTGTTTCCACTGTTGTTTCCATTGTGTCGGAAACAGAATAAAATTTAACTATCAATAAAAAAAAAAGAAATGGAAGTTGGTAACTTTTATATTTTAGATGTCTTAATTTATGAATAATAGATTAGTACACCCTGTCTGTGTTGTACAGCAGTTCTCAAGACCACACTGTTCCGATCTTCATGAATGACTGCCTCCTTTACCTAAAAGGTTGTCTCCAAACCCACAGACCCTAGTTTCATATTCCAGAATGGCTATCAGCTGAACTTACCTGCTATAGTTAACGAAAAACTTTGCCTGTTCTCAGTCAAAGTCAATAGGTCGAATACCTCGAGTGTAATATCTTCTGTCTAGTGTGGTTTAGGGAAAGGGTGACCTCAATATTGCTTATCCTGCCATTTTGTGTGATTGACGATCATGGTTGGTCATGAACAAGCCAGTGGCCATTGTTACTGTCCTATCAGCTAGCTGTGTGACAGAGTTCCCTAACAGGAAGGGGAATTGAACAAGAATATTACAGTGACAGTTGCCCAGTAGCTTAACTCAAGATGCTTGCTTTTTATTCCTGTCATTGGATGATTTTCAAATCTACCAGCAGAATTTTCTTCCCCCCGTTTGATCCAGGCCACTAGTTGGAGCTGGCTTCCAAAAGCAAGAGCATCAAGGCTTTGGATTTGAAGAGTAATGCAAGGCTCCTGTGGTTAAAAAATGCTTCTTCCTATTGTGCTTTCCCCTATCTCCACTAATGGGAACTCATGGCACCCTGGCATGGATTCCCTCTGTTCTCAATCACTTCATCATCTTTCCTATTCTTAAAACTAAGCCTTAGAAGACATGACATTTGTTTTCAGATTTAGTTGTGATACAATGCTGAGTACTGGGAACCTCATATTTTGTATCAGTATCCCCTGAGCCTACTAATATGATTGCTCTTGTGTTTAAATACTGTACCTGACTTGTTGAAAGCCTCATTAAAATGTTAATGACCCAGCATCGAGCAGTGTTGATGTCTGAGGTCATGCAAGAGTTCCCATCTTGTTTGCTAAGTGGAAGGATGCCTGAAGACCAGCCATTGAAGTGGGGTTTTTTGTATTTGAGACTATAACTGGTTTCTTTCAGACTTGCCTGTGACAGGAACTAGGAGCCATTTGGGTTCACCTGTGACCCTCGACAGTCTTGTTGTACCTGGCTATGTAACATTGCCACAGCTGGAATTCAGTATTCTGCTCTCCCTCTTACTCTTCAGTAATGGAAAGTAAGGTAATGATTTTGGGAGGCAGGTTTTCCTCTGAATGATGGAATCTGTAGTTTCAGCATAAATAGTAATCTTGTTTCTCCTTTGAGGAGGTGCCTACTTTCACAGTGCTGCCCAGTCTGGAAGATATGTTTTCAGAAACTTGTCATGTAGGATATTACTGGCACACATTTTCATTCCATTGCCCTCTAGTGATTTGTGTTGGAGTGTTCATGAAGGTGCACCTGAGCAAGGCACTTGGATTAAAGCATTTGGGTACAAGTTAATAAATACTAACTTGCACTGTAAAGAACTTTATGGTCTCCAACACCTGGGTCAGTGGCTCAATTTTATATTGTTACATCTTTGCTCCAAAGAGAATGATCAGTTTTATTAAATATCTTCAGTACAGTATTTAAGTTATGTTGGTCTGTGACTTCATTTAGATAGGAATAGGAGGCCATTTAATCCCTTGAGACCCTGTTCTGCCACGCAATTAGACAATAGCTTAACTGTATCTCAACTTTCTACTCTGCACTGTGCACCCATTGACCTTTAAGGCCTGAAGTTTGATGGAGTTATAGTTAATATTCACTAAGTTTCTCTCTGGTAGTAAGTGATGACCATGGAGGATGGGCATCCCAGTGTATCTGGGGATGGATATCATTGGGGAGAGGTGAGGTGATGCAGGCAGTGGGCCATGAGAAGGAGCAGGTTGATGATGATTTGTACCCTCAGTATCAATATTTTTTTTCATTCACAGGCTGCTGGTTGACTGCAGCCTGTTCCCTATTGGCAAACTGTCATGTCATGCTATATAACTATCTCACCCAATGCTATATGTTACCAAAGTTGGATTAGCATTCTGGTATCTCCTTGATTTTCAGTAATGAAAAGTAAGGTAATAATTTTGGGTGGAAGGTTGTGTCTTTGTATGCCTATAACCAACCAAAATCACTCCAACTTCATCATTAAGCTCTATTATGCACATGATGATTGTGTCTGCGTTCACTCAGAAACTGAGCTGCAGATCTTTGTCAACTCCATCTCTAAAGCACAACACCCAGAAAACTAAGATTCTCTTCCAACCTGCTCCCATAGCACAACACCTCCCCCCATCAATTAAGATCAAAGACAAGAGCCTGGAAAATGCGGAACATTTTTGCATCTTGGGAGCCTCCTTTCGACAAAGGCACACAAAAATGAAAGAATTCATCATCGGCCAGACTGAGGAAGAGTATTTGAGGACCAGGATGTTAAATCCAGGATTAAGGCCGTGGTTTACTGGGCAGCAGTGATACCCATGTTCCCATGTGCTACAGCAGGCACCTCCAAAGTACTGGAGAAGTAACACCAGCAGTGTCTTTCCAAGATCCTCCAAATCTGGTGGCAAGAAGATGGTCCAACAGCAGCACCCTCTCCAAAGAAAACATGCCCAGCATTGAGATGTTAATCCCCCAAAACCAGCTCACCTGAGCAGCATGTGCCTGACATCAGACTCCAGAAGCAACAGGTTGGAACTTCGTCATAGCGGGAGACTCTCAGGAGACAATGGAAATTCTTTGGGGATGTCCTCAAAGCATCTCTGAAGCGTTCAAACGTCCCTCCCGACTAATGGAGTCCGTGGTTTGTGACCAACCTAAATGGAGGATCATTCATGAAGGCATTGAACACATCAAAAGACTTCATCAGGAACACGCAGAGAGGTATCAGAGAGAGAGCACACAAATCCCCAAGTACCTCATCTGCTTGACCTTTCAAGCAGCACCTGCTCTACATGTGGAAGAGTCTATTGGACTTTATCAGCTATCTCAGAACTGATCCCAATGGCAGTGGAAGCAAATCATCCTGAGGGTCTGCCTGAGTCATATTTATGTATGTAAATGTTTATAATTTTTTTCTTTAAAGCCATCTTCTGCCATTTGAGTACTTTTCCTGCCTGCCACTTCCCATCCCATGCTTTTTATGGTGGAGGTTGGACATGTTTTTTATAACCCTGTTGTATATTTATAAATATTTTCTCTACCTTCCTGTGGATGAATACAGTGGAACCGGTAGTGAGCTGGTCACCGGGACTATTTGGCGGTGGTGGGGTGGAGAGGCTGCGCATGCGTGTTCGCGGCGGGGTTTTGGCGCCACTGGGCGGGCGCCGCGGTGCAGTGTGGGATTGGCGTCCGAGCTGAGCGGCTGAGGGGGATTTAAATAAACCCCGAGAATCAAAGCTCAGATATCAGGGATCGAGCCCGGGGAGGGAGCGGAGCGGAGGCCATGCCCAGCGGAGACGGTGAGGGTGGCGAGAGGCGGCGGCTCCGCGAGAGCTTCGACAAACTGTGTCAGGACCTGAACATGGACCTGGAGAGCGGCGCCGAGGCTTGGAGCAACCTGCAGAGAATCCGCCTCAACTACACCCTGGAGGTGAGGGACCGGGATAACCCGGGACAGGGGGATAACCCGGGATAGGGAGGGGGAGATAACCCGGGACAGGGATAACCCGGGATAGGGATAACCCCGGGGGAGGGGGAACCCGGGATAGGGATAGGGACAGGGATAACCCCGGGGGAGGGGGAACCCGGGATAGGGACAGGGATAACCCGGGATAGGGATAACCCCGGGGGAGGGGGAACCCGGGATAGGGATAGGGATAACCTGGGATAGGGATAACCCCGGGGGAGGGGGAACCCGGGATAGGGATAGGGATAACCCCGGGGGAGGGGGAACCCGGGATAGGGATAACCCCGGGGGAGGGGGAACCCGGGATAGGGACAGGGATAACCTGGGATAGGGATAACCCCGGGGGAGGGGGAACCCGGGATAGGGACTGGGATAGGGATAACCCCGGGGGAGGGGGAACCCGGGATAGGGATAGGGATAACCCCGGGGGAGGGGGAACCCGGGATAGGGACAGGGATAACCCGGGATAGGGATAGGGACAGGGATAACCCGGGATAGGGATAACCCCGGGGGAGGGGGAACCCGGGATAGGGACAGGGATAACCCGGGATAGGGACAGGGGGAGGGAGAGGGATAACCCGGGGCTTGGAGCAACCTGCAGAGAATCCGCCTCAACTACACCCTGGAGGTGAGGGACCGGGATAACCCGGGACAGGGGGATAACCCGGGATAGGGAGAGGGAGATAACCCGGGAGAGGGAGACCCGGGAGAGGGAGAGCCCGGGGCTTGGAGCAACCTGCAGAGAATCCGCCTCAACTACACCCTGGAGGTGAGGGACCGGGGGAGGGAGAACCCGGGATAGGGATAGGGAGAACCCGGGATAGGGCGAGGGAGAACCCGGGGGAGGGGTAACCCAGGAGACGGAGAACCCGTGATAGGGATAACCAGGAACAGGGATAACCCGTGGGAGGGATAACCTGGGAGAGGGATAACCCGGGACAGTGATAGTCCAGGAGAGGGATAGGGATAACCCAGGATAGGGACAGTCTGGGAGAGGGATAACCCAGGACAGTGATAGTCCAGGACAGCGTTAGTCTGGGAGAGGGATAACCCGATATAGCGATAGTCCGAGCGAGGAATAACCCAGGACAGGGAGAGCCCAGGAGAGGGATAACCCGATACAGGGATAGTCCGGGAGAGGGTTGGCCCAGGACAGGGATGGTCCGGGAAAGGGATAGGGAGACCCGAGTGAAGGGTAGCCCAGGATAGGGTTAACCCAAGGCAGGGAGACCCAAGATTGTCTGGGGTTGGGGAGACCAGGAAAGATCTGCAGATGGTGGACCCTAGTAGAAAGACCCTGCATACTCCGGGGCTGGGAGAGCCAGTAGCAGGATAGAATGACCTGGGATCTTCCAGGACAGAATGGCCTGGGACAAGGAGACCTAGGACAGAGAGAGCCTGAATAGACCAGGACATAGAAAGGTCCTCAGCCCAACCATCTTCAGCACTTCATCAATGACCTTCCTTCCATCACAAGGTCAGAAGTGGGGATGTTCGCTGATGATTGTATAATGTACAGCATCTTTAGTGACTCCTCAGATACTGAAGCAGTCCATGCCCAAATGCAGCAAGACTTGGACAATATCCAGTCCTGGGCTGACAAGTGGCAAGTAACTTTTGTGCCACACAAGTGCCAGGCAATGACCATCTCCAACAAGAGAGAATCTAACCATCGCCCCTTGACGTTCAATGGCATTACCATCACTGAATCCCCCACTATCAACATCCTGGGGGTTACCATTGACCAGAAACTGAACTGGACTAGCCATATAAATACTGTGGCTACAAGAGCAGGTCAGAGGCTAGGAATCGGGAGACGAATAACTCACCTCCTGACTCCCCCCAAAGCCTGTCCACCATCTACAAGGCACAAGTCAGGAGTGTGATGGAATACTCTCCACTTGTCTGGATGAGTGCAGCTCCCATAACATCAAGAAGCTTGACACTGTCCAGGACAAAGCAGCCGCTTGATTGGCACCACATCCACAAACATTCACTCCCTCCATCACTGACGCACATTAGCAGCAGTGTGTACCATGTACAAGATGCACTGCAGGAATTCACCAAGACTTCTTAGACAGCACCTTCCAAACCCATGACCGCTACCATCTAGAAGGACAAGGGCAGCAGCTGATAGATGGGAACACCACCACCTGGAAGTTCCCCTCCAGTCATTCACCATCCTGACTTGGAAATATATCGGCCGTTCCTTCACTGTCGCTGGGTCAAAATCCTGGAACTCCCTCCTTAACAGCGCTGTGGGTGTACACCTACACCACATGGACTGCAGCGGTTTAAGAAGGCAGCTCACCAACACTTTCTCAAGGGCAATTAGGGCAATAAATGTTGGCCCAACCAGCAAAACCCACATCCCATGAATGAATAAACAAAAAAAACCTGGAAAGGACCGGACTGGGACAGGACAGAGCGGCCTGGGACAAAAATAATCTGGATTGACCAGGCCAGAGAGAGCCGGGATCAGATCTGTGACAGATCTGGCTGGGTTAGAACCTGGTCAAAAACCAAGATGGATCAGATTGGGATGGAACCGGGTCAATAAAGCTCATTTTGTAAATTACGTGGCTCATAACTGGTAAGAGAATGCATTGGTTACAATGGTTAAAGAAGAGCAGAACCAAGCAAGGCCAGCCCCACGAAGTAGCATGGAGAAGAGATGCTGGAAAATGTTGTGGGCCACTGTGTCAAAGGCTGCATAGAAGTTGGGGACAGATAATGCAATATGTGACAGTCACAGAGGAAGTTATTTGTGTCTTTGTTGAGGCTTGTACCAATGTATTTGGATGATGAATTGAAATGTGGAAACTTGTTCGCAAAAGCTCCAGAATTTACTAACCAAGGGGAGTTTTTTGCCGCCAGTTTTGGTTTATTTTATAGATTCCCTTAATCTCATTTTTCCAATGGAGTTCTGCCTCGTGTCATTTCTCCCAGTAATGATTGTTTTTTTTCTAGTTTCCCCACTACCTGGGCCACATCGCATTGACCCAGATATTGGTTACTGAGCTGGCTTGATCAAACAGCTGGTACAAAACAACAACAAAATTAAAGAGAAAAGTGATGCTGGCATCTATGAAGTGGCATGTGGAGTAACTGATATGTTTTTTTAAAAATTAATTCTACGATGTGGGTATCACTGACAAGGCCAATGTTTATTGTGCATCACTAATTGCATTGAGTGCATGCTGGTGGGCCACCTTCTTGAACTGCTGCAGTCCATGTGGTGAAGGTGAACCAACAATGTTGTTGGGTAGGGGACGCCCAAGTTTTTGACCCTTGTAGCAGGTTAATACAACTAATTGCCTGACCTAAGTCACTTAAAAAGGTAGTTAAGAGTCAACCATGTTTGTGTGGGATTGGGGTTTCATGGAGACCCAGACCGGGTAAGGATAGCTGGTTTCCTTCCCTAAAGATATTAGTGAACCGGTTGGATTATTATGACATTCCAACTGCTTCACGGTCACTGTTTTAGCTTTCTCAGCTTTTTATTTCCGGACTTTTTACGAAATTTAAATTTTCAAACTGGGAATTCATTTTCTGGATTACTAATGCAGTAATGTAACTGCTACATGACCATACCCAATAAATAAACCAATTGAAAATAAAGAATTTGTGGCTAACTAGTCTTCACTGCTGATTGTTTCTGTGATATGTGAAGTCCCTTCAACAAGAGAGGAAGTGATATGTGTACTGGTTAGTTTTTAAATACAAACTGCTGCATGTTCACATGATTTAGGGTTTGCTGTTTTCTCTGATTTGGTTGCACTGGATGTTTCAGTTGTTTCCCTTCTTCCAATAAATGAAGATTATTACTGGGCAAAAGTACCAGCAGTATAAACATCTGGAAAGGAATAAATAGATTTTTAAGTCATTAAATACTTTTTTTTGCAACTGACAGTAAACTCATCCTAAATTCATAATTTGACTAAATTACAGTGCTACAAATTAGGTTGTTTTTATTTGGGTTTTATTTTTGCAGAGTTAATGCCTGCCCATTTGCCACAAAAACAAAACTGAAGAATATTTCACCTGTCGGTAGTCTTACCAGCATGCATATCTTGAATGTCAGTCCTATTAGAATAGCACCTGAGCGATTACTTGTTATTGGCCTGGGCGAGGTTGCAATGATAGAGTTGGGAAGGTCATGTAGGGTTTTGAGGATGAATTCAGTGATTTTAAATTCAATGTCTTGGGGTCAGGGAGTCAGTGTGGTTCACAATAGGGACACCTTAAGTTGAAGTTTATGGAGGATGGAAGACCAGCATGGAAGATACTGGAGAAATCTAGTCCAGAAGAGAAGAATTTTGGCAGCAGTGAGGATGAGGTACAGGTGGTCGTAGAGTGATGAAGCAGAGCTAAAGTGATTATGGTGTCCAATTCAACCCTCAAGTGTGGGTTGAATAGGGCACCAAGTGACAGCATGTAGATGAGGAAGAGGGGGATGCCAAGGACAGATTTTTAGGACCCCAGAGCAGGAAGCGGACCGATTGCTGGAGACACACTGGTTGAATTCAGGCAGGTAAGAGTAGCATCTTGTGGGCAGTTCAACAGAGATGGACAGTGGAGGAGAATCGATGGAGGAGGAGGATGTGGTTGATCGTATCAAATGCTGCAGGCTGGTTAAGAGGTAGAAAAGATAATGCACTACAGTCACACAGAATATGAATTGTGACTTTTCCAATTGCAGCCCCTTGCCTTGAGTAAGATCAAACCCAGACTGAAGGGATTTGAACGGTGAGTTTGGGTATAAAGCTAGGAGACTAAGAAGGAATGGAGGTTAGAGATTGGGTGGTAATTGAAGAGGACTGATGCAAGAGGGTAGGCTTTTTGAGGAAAGGTATGATGATTATTTTTGAAAGGGGCAGTGATAGTTCTTGAGCAGTGATACACTTATAACGTTGACAAGTATGGGGGCTAGGGTGGGTAGTTAAGTGGTCAAGAATCACATTGGAAGGAATCAAGGTAATTGGAGGCTGGTTCAGAAAAGATGAGATACAGGGCTTGATGAAGCTCCACATGTTGAGTGCTGTGTACAGTTTTGGTCTCATGAGGACAGGTATTTCTGCCTTAAAGGGGTGCAGCAAAGGTTTACTAGATTGATTCTTGGGATGAGAGGGTTTCCTTATGAGGACACATTGAGTAGAATGGCCTATATTACCTCTTAGCACCTACACTGCCAAACCGTCTTGGAGTATGTTTTCCCTGGTTGGATGGTCTGGAACTGGGATCATAATCTCAAAAAAAGGAGTCGGCCATTTAGAACTGAGGTGTGAGGAGAAATTTTTTCACTTAGAGTTATGCATCTTTAGGATCCTCTGCCCTTGAGGGTTGCAGATGCTCAATCATTGAGAATATTCAAATCTGAGAACTATAGCACTTCAGGCACTGAGAGAATCAGGGAATATCGGGATAGGGCAGAACAGTGCAGTTAATAAGATCAGCCATGCTCTTATTGAATGGTGGAGCAAGCTCAGTAGGATGTATGGCCAATTCCTGCTCCTGTTTCTTAAGTTCTTACCAGTTTGGAAAGTCTAGGTGAAGGCAGAAGAAGAGCCACAGAATAATGTGAGAGCAAAGAGAAATTGAGTTGGAACTCCATGGAAGGTGGGAGCAATAGGGAATGTCATGATGAGATAGAGGTAAAGGTCATTACAAGGATAATCTTGTTTTACCACATTTGTTCCTGTGTTTGCTCCTGCAAAATGTTAGCCCTATTTAAATTTTCTGCTTTACAGCAATTGGTCTGCCTCACCACCTGTACTGAGTATTCTAGTCATAGATAAACAAGATGAACATATATTGGCACCATGTTAGGGATTGAATGCTCTCATATGATTCCACTACACTGCTTCAAGGTCCCTGTGAATGGGAACGGTCATCAGATGAGGACAAGATTCGACCTGTGTCCATGATTGAATAACTCATTGTCTAGACTTGCATGTGAGCAAAGAATGTTAGAATGAGACATTTCAGGGCCTCCTCCATGAGTCAGCGCATGCTGGAGAGTTGAGGTGAATTTATTTTAACTGAATTGTCCATCCTACAGCATTGATGAAAAATAACAGCTTGTTTTTTTTTAAAAGGTCCCATGCAAAAAGTAAAGATTAATTGAGTGTTCTTCACAGTTTCAGTAATAGTCCTGTGTTGTCCTTTGATGAGAAGTTGAGTAAATTGGGCCTATACTCTCTGGAGTTCAGAAGAAAGAGAGGCGTTCTCATTGAACTTTACAAGATCCTGATTCTGAAGAAATTTGAAAGGATAGACACTGAGGTTGTTTCCCCTGGCTGGGAAATCTAGAACACAGGCACAGTCTCAGGATAAGGGGCCAATCATATAGGATTGAGATGAGGAGAAATTTCTTCACTCAAATGGTTATGAATCTTGGGAATTCTCTACTCCACAAGTTTGTGGATGTTCCATCATTGAAAATATTTGAGGCCGAGGTAGTCAGATTTTTGGTCTTAGGGAAGCAAAGGAAATGGGGAGTGGGTGGGAATGTGGAGTTAAAGCCGAAGATTAACCATGATCATATTGAGTGGTGGGATAGATTTCAAACAGGTCTAGTGACTCAAAACTGATACAATGTCCCGCCTTGACATTGAGGATACCCTCCATCATGTTGTGTTGCACAACCATCATGCTAAATGGGATCGATTTCAAATGGATCTGGCAGCTTAAAACTGGGCATCTGTGAGGCAATGTGGGCCATCAGCAGCAACAGAATTGTATTCAGCCACAATCTGTAAACTCATGGCCTGACATAGAGCCCACTTTACTATTACCACCAAGCCAGGGGATCAACCCTAGTTCAATGAAGAGCACAGGAGCAGCACCAGGCATATCTAAAAATGAGGTGTAAACCTAGTGAAGTTACAACGCAGTACTACTTCCATGCAGAACAGTGGAAGCAGTATGCAATATGTGGAGCTCAGCGATCCCACAACCAATGGGTCAGATCTAAGCTCTGCAGCCCTGCCACGTCCAGTGGTGGTGGACAATTAAACAACTAACTGGAGGAGGAGGCTCCACAAATATGCCTATCCTCAGTGATGTGGGAGCCCAGGTCCTCAGTGCAAAAGATGAGGCTGCAGCATTTGCAACAATCTTCAACCAGAAGTGCTGAGTTGATGATTCATCTCGGGCACCTCCAGAGGTCCCCAGCATCACAGATGCCAGTCTTCAGTTAATTTGATTCATTCCACGATGTTATGATCCCAGCTGGGGTTACCACTGGACAAGCCTGATCCCAGGGTGGAACCCAGCTTGATAGATCCTCATTTTTTTTCTTTGTTTAGATATGGGGCTACTGAACAGGGCCACCAGAGTCATCTGAAGCACTTTTAACAAAAACATAAAACATTTATTAAACAAGAAAAGATGAACTATATTACAATACTCCTTCACCCACAACTATACCTTTACAGTTAAATACAGATTTGTAAGGATAACACAAGTTACAAAAGCTATCGTATACTTTAATGTTCACAGCAAGTACACAGTCCATGTAAACCAGTTGGCACCCTGTGGTCAGACACAACACACTCTGAAACCAAGTGTCAGACGCCACCTCAACCAGATGCTATGGATCTCTCAACTCCCCCCCAGACGCTTGTCACGCCGTGAGTCATTCAGCCCATTGTGCCCATGCCGGCCATCACGCACCTGTCTATTCTAATCCCATTTTCCAGCACTTGGCCTGTAGCCCTGTATGCTATGGCGTTTCAAGTGCTCATCTAAATACTTCTTGAATGTTGTGAGGGTTCCTGCCTCTACCACCCCCTCAGGCAGTGTGTTCCAGACTCCAACCACCCACTGGATGAAAAAAATTTTCCTCAAATCCCCTCTAAACCTCCTGACCCTTACCTTAAATCTATGCCCCCTGGTTATTGACACTTTCACTAAGGGGAAAAGTTTATTCCTATCTACCCCATCTATGCCCCTTATAATTTTGTATGCCTCTATCAGGTCCCCTCTCAGCCTTCTCTGCTCTAAGGAAAACAACCCTAGCCTATCCAGTCTCTCTTCATAGTTGAAACGCTCCAACCCAGGCAACATCCCGGTGAATCTCCTCTGCACCCTCTACAGTGCAATCACCTCCTTCCTGTGACGACCAGAACTGCACACACTCCTCCATCTGTGGCCTAATTAGTGTTTTATACAACTCCAACATAACCTCCCTGCTCTTGTATTCTATGCCTCGGCTAATAAAGGCAAGTATCCCATATGCCCCTTCTTAACCATCTTATCTACCTGTGCTGCTGCCTTCAGGGATCTATGGACATGTGCACCAAGGTCCTTCTGATCCTCTGTACTTCCTAGAATCCTACCATTCATTGTGTATTCCTTTGCCTTGTTAGTCCTCCCAAAATGCCTCACCTCACACTTCTCAGGATTAAATTTCATTTGCCACTGCTCTGCCCATCTTACCAGCCCATCTATATTGTCCTGTAATCCAAGGCTTTCCTCCTCCCTATTTACGACACCACCAATTTTTGTGTCATCTGCGAACTTACTGATTATACCTTATATCCACGTCTAAATCATTAATGTACACTACAAACAGCAAGGGTTCTAGCACTGAGCCCTGCGGTACACCACTTGGCACAGGCTTCCAATCGCAAAAACAACCTTCAACCAGCACCCTCTGCCTCTTGCCACTAAACCAATTTTGGATCCAATTTGCTAAATTGCCCTGGATCCCATGGGCTCTTACCTTCTTGACTATTCTCCCAAGTGGGACCTTGTCAAAAGCCTTACTGAAGTCCATGTAGACTACATCAACTGCACTACCCTCATCTACACAACTAGTCACCTTGAAAAATTCAATCAAATTTGTTAGACATGATCTCCCCCTGACAAAGACATACTGACTATCCCTGATTAATTCCTGCCTCTCCAAGTGGAGATTAATCCTTTCCATCTGAATTTTTTCCAATAGTTTCCCTGCCACTGATGTTAGATTCACTGGCTTGTAATTACCTTGTTTATCCGTACTACCCTTCTTGAATAATGGTACCACATTCGCTGTCCTCCTGTCCTCTGGATCCTCTCCTGTGGCCTCACATTGCAGCCAAGGGTACATCTCATCTGGACCTGGGGATTTATCCACTTTTAAGCCCACTAATACCTCCTCCCTTTCAATGCTAATTTGTTCAAGTATATCACAGTCCCCCTCCCTGATTTCTACACCTACGTCAACCTTCTCCACAGTGAACACAGATTCAAAACCTCCACACACCGATTGCCACTTTGGTCCCTAAAAGGCCCTATTCTTTCCCTGGTTATCCTCTTGCCCTTAATATATTTATGAATTGCCTTGGGATTTTCCTTTATCTTGCCTGCCAATGCTTTCTCATGCCCCCTCTTCGATCTCCTAATTACTTTTTTTAAGTACCCCACTACACTTTCTATACTCCTCTACGGCTTCTGCTGTTTTTAGCCCTCTTTCTCTGCCATAAGCCTCCTTTTTTTACCTTTTCCAAACCTCTATATCCCATGACATCCGGGATTCCCTGGACTTGTTGGTCCTACCCTTCATCTTTATGGGAACATGTTGGCCCTGAACTCTCATTATTTCCTTTTTGAATGACTCCCATTGGTCTGATGTAGACTTTCCTACAAGTTGCTGCTCCCAGTTCACTTTGGCCAGATCCTGCCTTATCATATTGAAATCGGCCTTCCCCTAATTCAGGACCTTTATTTCCAGAACATCTTTGCCCTTTTGAGTTATGGTCACTATCCCCGAAATGTTCCCCCACTGACACTTCTACCACTTGCCCGGCTTTATTCCCTAAGATTAGGGCCAATACCGCCCCGTCACTTGTAGGACTTTCTACATGCTGTCTCAAAAACCTCTCCTGGATGCACTTTAAGAATTCCACCCCCTGTAAGGCTTTCACACTAAGACTGTCCGAGTTAATATTGGGGAAGTTGAAATCCCCTACTATTATTACCCTATTAGTTTTACACTTCTCTGAGCTTTGCCTACACATCTGCTCCTCTATCTCCCCCTGACTGTTTGGAGGCCTGTAGTACACTCCCAGCAAAGTAATTGCCCCTTTTTTGTTTTTAGGTTCTACCCATATGGCCTCATCTGAGGAACTTTCTAAGATACCATCCTTCCTTACTGCAGTAATTGACTCCTTGATCAATAGCGCAATACCATCTCCTCTTACACCTGTTCCCCTCCCCCATGTCACGCCTTCTATACCCTGGAATATTGAGCTGCCAGTCCTGCCCCTCGCTCAACCATGTCTCTGTGATAGCAACAATTTTATCCTTCCATGTGTTAGTCAACACCCTCAATTCATCTGCCTTACTTGTAAGATTCCTTGCGTTAAAATAAATGTAATCCAGCCTTGCATTATTCCCTTGTGCCTTAACTAGTCTATATTTGCTCTGCCTTCCAGACTGACTTAGTTTCTCTTCTATATTTGGCTGTGCATCACCCCCTATCGTACCTCCACTCTGTATCCCATCCCCCTGGCAAGTTAGTTTAACCCCCCCCTCAAACAGCACTAGCAAACCTCCCAGCAAGGATGTTGGTCCCATTCAGTTCAGGTGTAACCCATCCGACTTGTACAGGTCCCACCTTCGCCAGAAACAGACCCAGTGATCCAGGAAACTAAAGCCCTCCCTCCTACACCATCTCTTCAGCCACGCATCCATCCTCCTATTCCTATACTCACTAGCACATGGGCACAGGGAGTAATTCAGAGATTACAACCTTTGAGTTCCTGCTTTTTAATCTGCTACCTAGCTCCCTAAATTCGTGTTGCAGGTCCTCATCCCTCATTCTACCTATGTCGTTAGTACCAATGTGAACCACAACCTCGGACTAAAAACAAAAAACTGCAGATGCTGGAAATCCAAAACAAAAACAGAAATACCTGGAAAAACTCAGCAGGTCTGGCAGCATTGGCGGAGAAGAACAAAGTTGATGTTTCGAGTCCTCATGACCCTTCAACAGAACTAAGTAAAAATAGGAGAGGGGTGAAATTTAAGGTGGAGGGGTGGGGGGAGAGAAGTTGGGGGGGGGTTTGGTTGTAAGGACAAGCAAGCAGTGATAGGAGCAGATAATCAAAAGATGTCACAGACAAAAGAACAAAGAGGTGTTGAAGGTGGTGATATTTAAAAGAATGCTAATTAAGAATGGATGGCAGGACACGCAAGGTACAGATAGCTCTAGTGGGAGTGGGGTGAAATAAGACTAAAAGGGCATAAAGAGTATAGATTTAAAAATAATGGAAATAGGTGGGAAAAGAAAAATCTATATAAATTATTGGAAAAAACAAAAGGGAGGGGCAAGAAACGGGAAGGGGGCGGGGATGGAGGAGGGAGTTCAAGATCTAAAGTTGTTGAACTCAATATTCAGTCCGGAAGGCTGTAAAGTGCCTAGTCGGAAGATGAGGTGCTGTTCCTCCAGTTTACGTTGAGCTTCACTAGAACAATGCAGCAAGCCAAGGTCAGACATGTGGGCAAGAGAGCAGGGTGGAGTTTTAAAATGGCAAGCGACAGGGAGGTCTGGGCCATTTTAACACTCCACCCTGCTCTCTTGCCCACATGTCTGTCCTTGGCATGCTGCATTGTTCCAGTGAAGCTCAACGCAAACTGGAGGAACAGCACCTCATCTTCCGACTAGGCACTTTACAGCCTTCTGGACTGAATATTGAGTTCAACAACTTTAGATCTTGAACGCCCTCCTCCATCCCCACCCGCTTCCCGTTTCTTCCCCCTCCCTTTTGTTTTTTCCAATAATTTATATAGATTTTTCTTTTCCCACCTATTTCCATTATTTTTAAATCTATACCTTTTATGCCCTTTTAGTCTTATTTCACCCCACCCCCACTAGAGCTATCTGTACATTGCGTGACCTGCCATCCATTCTTAATTAGCACATTCTTTTAGATAATATCACCACCTTTAACACCTCTTTGTTCTTTTGTCTGTGACATCTTTTGATTATCTGCTCCTATCACTGCTTGCTTGGCCCTACAACCACACCCCACCCCCCCACCTTAAACCAGCTTATATTTCACCCCTCTCCTATTTTTACTTAGTTCTATTGAAGGGTCAAGAGGACTCGAAACGTCAACTTTGTTCTTCTCCGCCGATGCTGCCAGACCTGCTGAGTTTTTCCAGGTATTTCTGTTTTTGTTTTACAACCTCTGACTGTACACCCTCCCCCTTCAGAATGTCCTGCAGCAGTTCTGTGACATCCTTGACCCTGGCACCGGGGAGGCAACACACCATCCTGGAGTCACGCCTAAGGCCGCAGAAGCGCCTGTCTGCACCCCTCACTATTTAGTCTCCTACCACTATTGCTCTTTCACTCTTACTCCTCCCCCCTTGTGCATCTGAGCCACCCACAATGCTGTGAACTTGGCTCTGGCTGCACTCTCCAGAGGAACCTTCACTCTCACCATTTTCCAACACACAAAAACGGTTCTTGAGCGAGATGCACTCTGGGGCTTTCCTGACTATCTGCCTGCCTCCCTTCTTCTGACTGGTGGTCACCCATTCCCTCTCTGACTGCACTTCCTTAAGCTGTGGAGTGACCGCATCTAAAAACATGCTATCCACGTAACCCTCAGCCTTGCGGATGCACCACTGTGTCTTCAGCTGACGCTCAAGCTCCAAAACCCGTTGCTCAAGCAGTGGCACTTCCTGCACATGTGGTCATCCAGACTGTGAGGAGTGTCTAAGAAGGCTGTACAATACACGAGACTGAGCTCCCTTGCCAAACTTTTTGTTTGTTTTTAATTAAAAGACTATTTCCTTAAATTTAAGCCAAGTAGAAAACTATTTAGTTTTTCTTTAAAAAAGCAAATGCTGAGACTCTTACCTTCTGTAATGTCACTTTTTAAAGTGGAAAAAAAAACAACTTGCATACTACTTACCAATCAGCTGTCCCCCTTGTCCTGATGTCATTCTTTTCGAATTCCAGCACTGCCAAGTGTCTGGGTGAGAAGTGGCTCCCTCACAGGTTAACTCCGCTCCCGGTCTTTATACAGCCGATCCGCTCTTGCTCTTTTTTGTTGCTTTACTTTTATTATTTATTTCATTTCCCCCATCCTTAAGTTACTAATTTAATAATAATCAACAAGTGATAGTTACTCAGCTGCTAACTTAAATCTAAAACAAAGCTAAAAGCTGAAATACTCACCAGCCAATCACCTGCCCACTTTCCTGTGACATCACTTTTTTCAGTGTTGGTTTGAATCGCTGTTTGGGAGCCTCTGTCTCTCTCCCCCGCTATTTATTCACTCTCTCTGCGTGCTGTTTTCACTCAGGGCCGCTCTTGCTCCTGCTGCTGATAGTGGCCACTGTATTGATATGGCTAGTCCAGTTCAGTTTCTGGTCAATGGTAACCCTCGCCCCCCAGAATGTTGATAGTGGGAGATTCAGTGACGGTAATGCTATTGAACATCAAAGGGTGATGGTTGGATTCTTTCTTGTTCGAGATGGTCATTGCCTGACATTTGTGTGATGCAAATATTACTTTCCACTTGTCATAATAGCTAGGAGCAGGAGTAGGCAATTCAGCCCCTCGAGCCTGCCCTGCCATTCAATACGATCATGGCTGCTCATTTCGGCCTCAACTCCAATTTCCTACCATCTCCCCATAACCTTACAACCAGTTACTAATTAAAAATCTGTCTATCTCCTCCTTAAATTTATGCAGCGTCCTGGCATCCACTGCACTCTGAGGTAGTGAATTTCACAGATTCACGACCCTTTGAGATAAGTAATTCCTCCTCATCTCTGATTTAAATCTACCACCCCTTAACCTAAAACTATGGCCTCTCGTTCTAGAGTGCCCCACAAGGGGAAACATCTGCTCCACATCTACTTTGTCCATCCCCTTTAGCATCTAATCTATCTCAATTAGATCTCTCATCCTTCTAAACTCTAGCGAGTATAGGCCTAAACTGCTCTCTCCTCATAAGACAAGCCTCACATCCCTGGAATCAATCCTCTGAACCGCCTCCAGTGCAACTACATCCTTCCTCAAGTAAGGGGGCCAGAACTGTGCACAGTACTCCAGGTGCGATCTCACCAATGCCTTGTACAGTTGCAACAACACTTCCCTATTTTTATACTCTATTCCTTTAGCAATAAATGCCAAAATTCCATTTGCCTTCCTTATTACTTGCTGTACCTGCATACTAACTTTCAGCGATTCATACACGAGGACACCCAGATCCCTCTGCACTGAAGCATTCTGAAGTTTCTCTCCATTTGAATAATAAGGCGCCTTTTTATTCATCCGACCAAAATGAATAACCTCACACTTATCCACTTTAAACTCCACCTGCCAAATTTTGGCCCATTCACCTAACCTGTCTATATCCATTTGTAAATTTCTTATTTCTTCATTGCAACTTACTTTCCCACGTATTTTGGTGTCATCTGCAAATTTAGCTATAGTACCTTCTATCCCTGAATCCAAGTCATTAATATAGTCAGCCCAAGCCTGGATATTGTCTTGCTGCATTTGGACATGGACTGTTTCAGTATCTGAGGAGTCGCGAATGGTGCTGAACATTGTGCAGTGAACATCCCCACTTCCGACCTTATAATGGAAGGAAGGTCATTGATGAAGCAGCTGAAGATGGTTGGGCCGAGGACATTACCCTGAGGAACTCCTGCATTGATGCCCTGGAGCTGAGATGTCTGACCTGCAGCAACCACAACCACCTTCCTTTGTGCTAGGTATGACTCCAACCAGCAGAGTTTTCCCCCTGATTCCCATTGACTCTAGTTTTGCTCGGGCACCTTGATGCCACACTCGTCAAATGCTGCCTTGAATGTTAAAGGCAGTCACTCTCACCTCACCTTGGGAGTTCAGTCTTTTGTCCATGTTTCAACTAAGGCTATAGTAATGTCAGGAGCTGAGTGGACCTGGCGGAACCCAAACTGGGCATCAGTGAGCAGGTTATTGCTAAGCAAATGCCACTTGATAGCACTGTTGATGACCCTTTCTATTACTTTACTGACGATCGAGATCGAGAGTAGACTGATGGGGCAGTAATTGGCCGGGTTGGATTTGCCCTGCTTTTTGTGTACAGGACATACTTGGGCAATTTTCCACATAGCCGGGTAGATACCAGTGTTGTAGCTGTACTGGAACAGCTTGGCTATGGGCACGGCTAATTCTGGAGCACAAGTCTTCAGTACTATTGCCGGAGTATTGTCAGGGCGCGTAGCCTTTGCACTATCCAGTGCCTTCAGCCGTTTCTTGATATCACATGGAGTGAATCGAATTGGCTGAAGACTGGCATCTGTGATGCTGGGGACCTCTGGAGGATGCCAAGATGGATCATCCACTCAGCACTTCTGGCTGAAGATTGTGGCAAATGCTTCAGCTTTATCTTTTGTACTGATGTGCTGGGCTCTTCCATCACTGAGGATGGAGATATCTGTGGAGCCACCTCCTCCAGCGAGTTGTTTAATTGCCCACCACCATTCACAACTGGATGTGGCAGGACTGCAGATCTGATCTGTTCGTTGTGGGATCGCTTAGCTCTGTCTATCACTTGCTGCTTATGCTTTTTGGCACGCAAGTAGTCCTGTGTTATAGCTTCACCAGGTTGAGACTGCATTTTTAGGTATGATTGGTGCTGCTCCTGGCATGCCCTCCTACACTCTTCATTGAACTAGTGTTTATCCCCTGGCTTGGTGGTAATGGTAGAGTGGGGGATATGCCAGGCCATGAGGTTACAGATTGTGTTCGAGTACAATTCTGCTGCTGCTAATGGTCCACAGCGCCTCATAGAGGCCCAGTCTTGAGTTGCTAGATCTGTTCAAAGTCTCTCCCATTTAGCACAGTGGTAATGCCACACAACACGATGAGGGGAATCTTCAATGTGAAGGCATGAATTTTGTCTCCACAATGACTGTGCAGTGGTCACTCCTACCAATACTGTCATGGACAGATGCACCTGTGGCAGGCAGGTTGGTGAGGATTAGGTCAAGTATGTTTTTCCTTCTTGGTTCCTTCACCACCTGTCACAGACCCAGTCTAGCCGATATGTCATTTAGGACTTGGCCAGCTCTGTCAGTTAATGGTGTTACCAAACCACTCTTGGTGATGGATATTGAAGTCCCCCTTGCCACCCTTAGTGGTGTTCAACATGGTGGAGCACTGATTCATCAATTGAGGGAGGGCAGTACATAGTAATCAGCAGGAGGTTTCCTTGCCCATGTTTGACCTGGTGCCATGAGATCCAGAGTCAATGTTGAGGACTCCCGGGGCAACTCCCTCACAACTGTATCGCCAACTCTGCTGGACATACCCAGGGATGATGATGTCTGGGACATTATTATGATTCTGTGAGGATGACTATGTCAGGCTGTAGCTTGACTAGCCTGTGAGACAGCTGTCCCAATTTTGGCACTAGCCCCCAGATGTTAATAAGGAGGACTTTGCAGGGTCAATGTTGGGTGGTCCATCCAGTTTCTTTTTTTTTTGTGTGGGTATTGTGGTTTGATACAACTGAGTGGAGTGGCTTGTTGGGTCATGTCAGAGGGCATTTAAGAGTCAACCACATTGCTGTCACATGTAGGCAAGGATGACATTAAAGGACATTGGTGAACCAGATGGGTTTTTTTTTAGAACAATTGGGAATGGTTTCATGGTCATCATTAGACTTTTATTGAATTCAAATTCCACCATCTGCCATGATGGGATTCGAACCTGGGTCCCCAAAGCATTACTCTGGGTCTCTAGTCCAGCGAGAATACCACTACACCATCGCCTCCCCTCCAGGACATGGTAATCTTTCTGATGTTCCTCTCCCCTGGGTCACCACATGCATTCAAGCTGTCCTCCATACACACTCTCTCACTGACTCAGCTGTCAACAATACACCACTGCTTCACATGCCTATAGCAAAAAGTTACAGACTCCAGCCGTCTCTTTGGACATTCTTGCCTCTTCCAAGTTGTTCTCGCTTTAAATCTGCTTTCTGCAGCTTTTGTCTCTTTAAAACTGAACCTCGGAGCCTTTATCTCTGCCCTTCACTCTTAACTTCACAAACAAGACCTTTTGACTAGAAGGTCTGCTTGGGACTTTCTCCTGTTCCACTCCTCTGGAATTTTGGGATATTTTCTTTAGCTTGGGACTTGCTATCTCCGGTCTTTCTCTGGCAGCTACTTTTAGCCAATTTTAGCTTGGAACTGGCTATCTGCCCCTTCTAGGCTGCTTCTGCCTGGCAGTTGTCTTCAAAACTGAACTGAAAACTGCTGTTTCTTTAGTTTTTCCGTGTGTTTGTGGGAGGGGCCTACCTCTCTGGACCCCTGCTGCTAGGCAACAGCACTTTTTAAAAAATAATCTTGTGTTTGCTTAACTTAAGTCGTACATCTCTCATCAGAAATGCAAGGACCTTTTAAAGTGAAATTAAAACTCGATTTGATCATAACACAAAAATACACAAATACAAATCAAACTTAAACTTTAAAGCTAAAACTCATTCCTAACACCCACAAATACCAATATAACTTACTTAAACTAGCCCTGTTCCTTAACAACGTGATATTAAGAAACGGCTGAAGGCACTGGATGCTGCAAAGGCTATGGGCCCTGACAGCATTCCAGCAATAGTACTTGTGCTCCAGAACTTGCTGCGCCCCTAGCCAAGCTGTTCCAGTACAGCTACAACATTGGCATCTACCCAACAATGTGGAAAATTGCCCAGGTGTGCCCTGTCCACAAAAAGCAGGACAAATCCAATTCGGCCAGTTACCGCGCCCCCCCCATCAATCTACTCTCAATCATCAGCAAAGTGATGGACTGGGTCATCGACAGTGCTATCAAAAAACACTTACTCAGCAATAACCTGCTCGCTGCCACTCAGTTTGGGTTCTGCCAGGGCCACCCAGCTCCTGACCTCGTTGCAGTTTTGGTCCAAACATGATCAAAAGAGCTGAACTCAAGAGATGTGGTGAGGGTGACTGCCCTTGATGTCAAGACAGCATTTGACCGAGTGTGGCACCAAGGAACCGTAGCAAAACTGGAGTCAATGGGAATCGGGGGGAAACTCTCACTGGTTGGAGTTATACCTAGTACAAAGGCAGATAGTTGTTGTTGGAGGTCAATCATCTTAGTTCCAGGACATCACTGCAGGAGTTCCTCAGGGTGGTGTCCTAGGCCCAACCATCTTCATCTGCTTCATCAATGACGAGGTGGTCGCTGCTGATGATTGATTGCACAATGTTCAGCACCATTTGCAACTCCTCAGATTCTGATATAGTTCATGTCCTTATGCCATAAGACCTGGACAATATTCAGGTTTGGGCTGATGTAGGGTGCGAATGTTACTTGCCACTTAAGTGCCAGGCAATGACCATCTCCAACAAGAGAGAATCTAACCATCTCACCTTGACATTCAATGACATTACCATCGCTGAATCCTCCACTATCAACATTCTGGGAGTTACCATTGAACAGAAACTGACCTGGACTAGCCATATAAATACTGTGGCTACAAGAACAGGACAGAGCTGGAAATTCTGCTGCGAGTAACTCAGCTGACTCCCCAAAGCCTGTCCACCATCTAAAAGGCACAAGTCAGGAGTGTGATGGAATACTCCCCACTTGCCTGATTGAGTGTGGCTCCAACAACATCCGAGAAGTTCAACACCATCCAGGACAAAGCAGTCCACGTGATTGGCACTCCATTGACCACGTTAAATATTCACTCCCTCCACCACCGATGCACAGTGACAACACTGTGTACCATCTACAAAATGCAGTGTAGCAATTCACCAAGGTTCGTTCAACGGCACCTTCCAAACCCACAACCTCTACCACCTAGAAAGGGGCAACAGATGCATGGGAACACCACCACCTGCAAGTTCCCCTCCAAGCCATGCACCATCCTGGCTTGAAACTATATCGCCGTTCCTTCACTGTCACTAGATCAAAATCCTGAACTCCCTCCGTTTCAGCACTGTGGGTGTACCTACACCACATGGACTGCATCAGTTCAAGAAGTCAACTCACCACCACCTTCTCAAAGGGCAATTCGGGATGAGCAATTAATGCTGGCCTAGCCAGCGATGCCCACATTGCATGAACAAATATTTTTAAAAAGCCGGCTAGATGTACTATATGGTCTGCTCCTGTTCCTATTTCTTATGTTCTTGTTTCTTAATGTCTGTTATAAATTTCCCATCTTTATCGCCTTTAGGGAGAAACTTTGCACTGGCTTGCTTGTGCCTTATATGTAGCCTGTCGAAAAAGCATCACACCAACAGTCGGCAAGGGAATGATGGAAGGAAATGGCGTTTCACTGACAAGAATCCTCCGCTCGTCAAAGTTAAGGTAATAGTCATCCTTTATTCCGAAGTTGTATGCAGAGAACATTAGAGACATTTCCACTTGTGTAGAAGAGCACTTCCTGTTATCTGGCATACAGCAGTGTTGATGTTCATTGGAATAACTCACAGTCCTAACTGAGGGACCTGGCAATGAGCAGGATGTACTGTTCAAAAAAAGAATACTGCGTCTTGGCTTTTCAGATTGCAGTGGGAATTCTGTCTGCATTCTAAATTTAGAAAGTTTTGATTTACTAATTTATAACATCCTTGTAGAGTACACAGATCATCAAATAACTTCATATTGAGCAGTATAAAAGTTGGGAATAGGATAGTCAGTGCATTTTTGTTAAATGAATATCTTAAAATGCAGGCAAATTCCAGGATAGCTGTTTGCTTGCTGGACTATTATTTGGGTAGAATCTGAACTATAGTCAGTCCTCAAGTTGTGATTGCGTCCCTGAAAATCATGACTTTAAATGAAACAACTTTAAATGAAGCTTTAGTTCCTATAGGAATCAATGTTAAAACTGTAGTTAGGTTCTGTAGGAACTTCCTTATCAGGAAAAAACAAATATTAAAACATTATAACCTCTAAGTTTAAATATTTTACATTATTAAATTTGTACATTGGTAAATGAAATAAAATCCTGGGCTCGGGAGCAGAGTAGTGAGACAGGAGTATGTTTTTTAAAAACATGGATTGTAGCAGTCCCAGCTCAGTATTTTTGCACAATCGGGATTTGCACTTCCACAACGTTGGAGCTTCGGCTTTGGATCGGATCTGGAACTTAAATACAGGAATGCAGGTCCAGGAGAGGGAAGCGGTGAGAGGGTGAGTCAGAAAAAGGGAGGTTCAGCCAGAGGGTGGGTTGGGGGGGTGGGGTAGCAGAGAGGCCACAATTTGGAGGTCAGGGAGTTGGGGGAGGCCACAACTTGGAGGTCGGGGCCGGGAGAGTCCACAATTCGCAGGTTGGAGAGAGGCTACTCTAAAACGGAGCCAATCAGGTCTTGTGGGAAACGATGTTAAAACAAATCTTGCAATGCTCAACAAGATTACAGGCCCCATTAACTTACCGAAGTTAAAGCGAAACAACATTGAACGAGAAACATTAAATGAGGACTTACTATACAACAACTTCCAGGATGTGAGAATTTTTTAAAAAACTGAACACTGAGACAAAGAAAGAAATGTTCAATTGGATGGCCAATAGCTTGAAAAGGTGAGTTTTAAGGAGGAGGGGGAAGTGGAGAGTCATAGGAATTTAGGGAGGGGATTCCAGAACAGGAGGACTGGGCATCTGAAAGCATAGCAACAATGATGGGGTGGTGGTTACAAAGATATGGAAGGGTAAGGCCATCGAGGGATTTGAACATGTTTGCAGATATTTGACCACATCATGGAACTGACATTTATTACCAGTAGTGTTCCCTGTAAGTTACCTGCACCTCTGTTGTTACGACCATGTGAGGAGGGGTAAAAATTGACTCCCCTAATTTACCACTCCAGATCTGGCTGTGACAGTTTTTTGTTATGAATTTAGTGTGGATATGCTTTGCTAGTGCTGCACTATTCCAACTATGTATGCTTTCAGATTATAAAGAATTGATAAGACAGGTTTTCTGAGTTTAGATCAAAGAATGAGGTGAGTTTATTGACCACACTTTCTGAATGAAAAAAAAACTAGGTAAATCATTACCACAATTTATTTGTCATACACATTCCCTGGACCCCATACACACTAATACAGATGGTAGAATAAGAGGATAGACTCAAAGATATTTTACAGTTCGTGAAGAACCTAATCAATCAAACAAATATATTGGCTGGTCTCGATGCGGTGATTCCAAATTGCAACCATTTTGTTCAATTGTCTTCCTGGGTGTAGCTGTACAGAGCAGATTTCCATGTTTTTTTTCCCCAAATGACCTTGGTTGGCAGTAGATTCCTCTTAGGATGGTTACTCTATAGTATCTGTGCACAGCACTTCCAAGACGGAGAGAAAGAGAGAAACACAGTTGTTGCAGCCTTTTGGCATATCCTCCCTATCTCTGCTCTGACTTGGTAAAACAGTTCTTAGAAAGCCTCGGTGGCTGTATTTTCCAGAGGAATTTGATGTTTGCTGTAGTCATTGTTTGTAGAACAGGTGAATATGTTTTGATGTCTTATCTCAGAAATTTTTGAAGAATAATAGTGTAAAGTTCAACAGGAGTTGGGGTCTTTGACGCTCCCCGGTGGTGGGGAGGGGGAGGCCATTGAAAGTCCATTCCTTTTCATCCCACTTGGGGTGGAATGCAAGTTGTATATTCAGGCTGGCAGCCTTTCCATTGCCTTAATGAGATCACAGTTTATTAAAAATCCAATCAGGAAAAAAAGGCTTTAGAAATTGTATCTTTTTAGTTAAAAAAAAAAACACCTTCGTAACACTGTGCAGAAACTCGGAAGGCAGCATGCAGGCCACTCATAAGTTGTCTCCTTTAAGATACCATGCAGGTGCAGCAGTACAAAAAAATTTAGATACTGCACATTCAAATGAACAGACCACGCTCAATGAAACTAATTTAGAGGGGACATTGGTTACTATTGTGCTAGAATTTATTAACTTCTCTTCTCCCAATCTCTGCAACTGCAGTGTGATCTGAATTTTCAGAGCTTTGCTATGACATTGTTTGTGGTTTACACACTGGCTGGTGGTTATTACGTCATTGGTCCCAGTAATCCGCATCATAGAGAAGATTTACAAAGTTATGCTACTTAAAAAGCTTTTGTCACAATCCTTATCCCTTTTCAAAATTCAACCTGTTGCAAAGAATTATTGTTAATATTAATTTATTTTTGTTTATTTCTGTATTTGTATTTGAACAAAACATTTTCAAATATCACACATTTCTAACATATTAAATGTAGATTGTTGAAAGAGTTACCGAGTGCATGGGAATAGATTTAAAATTGGTAGAAATTATGATTAATCTGTGGTGCTTTGTTGTACACTTCACTGGACTAGCCTACAACAGGTAGAACTTAAGAGTTTTCTACTCAGCCTCCATTTTGATGAGCCCTCAGGCCCAGTCACATTTATCTTAGGAAATTGGTGAATTAAAAGTGTATCAAAAATGCAAGAAAAGTGATTGCTGCCCATAGTAAACCTTATTTGCTGCACAAGCATTTATTGCAACTTTCTTTTTGTAATAACAGAAGTAGTCAAATTGCGAAAATTCATCGAAGAGTCAACAATGGAGGTGAACGCCCCTGCCCTGAATCACTGTTTCACTTGCAGTGGTCTAAGTCTTTCAGCTAATCGCATTTCTTTTCACCTTGCTCCATTTTTACTCTGTTTACAGCCTAATTCAGTTCTTTAGCAAAATGAAGAAATGGGCAGACATGGCCAACTTGTCCCAAGAATTCAGGGAACGAGTGGAGCAGCTGGAAAGGAATTTTGAAGTCTCAACTGTAATTTTCAAAAAATTTGAACCTATATTTTTGGACATGTTTCAAAACCGTCATGAGGATCAACCTCGTCTTCAGAGAAGTAGAAAACAGCGGTACGTTATTTCTGTTTAATCACGGTTGCCTTAATCTCAGGTGTAATTTTGGCACTTTGGTGGTTGTAGATTAGGTTGCTAACTTGCAACTTTAAAACTCATATTAAAGCTTTGGACAGCAATAAGGTGCCCTCTGTTGGTGATGTTGCCACTGTGAAGAGCCGATATCATGCGAACAATATAAACTCAAAAGCAATAAATCATGTGAAGGCATTTGTTCAAGGGCAGTGACAACAAAATGTAAAATAAAAGCAAAATACTGTGAATGCTGGAGATCTGAAATAAGAAGAGTGTGCTGGAAAAACTCAGCAGGTCTGGCAGCATCTGTGGAAAGAGAAACAGAGTTAATGTTTCAAGTCCAATATGACTCTTCTGAGTTTTTCCAGCACTTTCTGTTTTTACAACAAAATGTAAACTTGTGTGGCAGAAAGTCAGCCAGCTACGCTTTGGATTTTCCCACTATTTTATTTTGTCTTGAAGGCAGCAGCTTATCCTAGGATAAGGTTCTGTGATAGTAACATTGGCTTTCCACAGTAATGTTTTCCAGTAATACTGACTGTCCAGCCCTCACATGAGCAGTGTCTACTGGAGTCAGGCATTCTTTCATGCAATGTGGGCATCACCAGCAAGGCCAGCATTTGTTGCCCATCCACTCAACCATTTCGGTAGGAAGTCAAGAGTCAACCACAATGCTGTGGATCTGGAGTCACATGTGGGCTAGACTAGGTGAGGATGGTAGATTTCCTTCCCTAAAGGGCATTAGCGAACCAGATGGGTTTTTATGACAATCGATGATAGTTTCATGGTCACCATGACTGAGACTTGCTTTATATTCCAGATTTTGTGAATTGAATTCAAATTCCACCAGCTGCAGCAATGGGATTTGAACCCACGTCCTCAGAGCATTAGACTGGGTCTCTGGATTACTAGCTCAGTGACATTACAACTACACCACCGTCTCCCCGTGTAGAAACCTGTGAAATTGTCCCAGCAAGAATCACTGCTTTCAGAAGAGAACTAAGGAGAAAAAAAATTAGAGGAGTATAATTAAGTTTGGGGGGCAATGTAGTGGCAATGACTTGTTTCTTGATGTATCTTTTTTCACCTATTCTACCCTGTTCTGTCAGCAGTCTCTAACTGTTGTCCAATGTAATAATGCTGAGTCCAAAAGTGGGGTTAAAAATTGCTTTCCTGATGACTTTGTGGCTTTACATATGAATAATTAAGTCATATAGATCAGCAAGTCCCAGCTTTGATAATCTGATCTGTGCAGTGTTAACCTACGTGAGTCATGTAAGAGCACAGTGCTATAGTTGGCCTGTGTATGCATGTGTAAGTTGGCTAAGAACAGTACCAGATTTGTGTGTAATGCCCCTCCGGTTGAACAGGCTGTTAGCAGTCACTGTCGAGTCTCACACATGAATAACCTGCTACTGGGGTGAGGTATTGAAGTCTGAAAGGTGTCAGTGAAACCATACCCTGGCAAGAAATCAACACCTTCAAGGGAGAACTGAGAAAAATTGCTAAGACAAAATTCAAAGAAATAAAAGATATTCAGTTTGCAATACAGATTTGTTCCTTGTCTTACAGGCGCCTTCCATGCAGTGCAACTGATGCTTTTAGTTTTTGCTGGACCTTATTTGTATATACTAAAGGTAAGGGACATTGCTCTCCTGTTATCCATTCTATCAGTTACGATGGTTGATAGCAATATACAAGTTTATACTATATAGAACAGTCTTGCATCCCTGAGTATCATTTCTTCCTAGCACTTCACCTCATTTCACTCTGCTTTGTTTCAGATGTTAGCCTTGGCTCAAGTGTTTCTAAATCAGAAGGTTGTGGGATTAAATCCCATTCCAAAGATTGAGCACATGGAGAGTGTTGCATTGTCAGAGGTTCCCTCTTTCAAAGACATGTTAAACCATGGCCCTCTGCCAAAACTCTGCTTTCCTGTTGCATGAACCATAGAAGTCTACAGTACAGAAGGAGGCCATTTGGCCCATTGTATCTTTGCTGGCTGTTCATTAAAACAGTGTGATACTAATTTCACTGCCCTCATGTTTCTGCCCATAGCCCTGTATCTTCCTCTACTTCAAGTATTTAATCAATTTTCTATTAACACTCAGTCCTTGTTTCAACTATTCCCCGTGTAAAGAGATTTTTCCTAACCTTTCTCTTAGGTGTATGCTCATCACTGAACAGAAAATAGTTGTTCTCTATTACTTATTAAAATTCTCTATTAAATCTCTCTGTTCCATTGGAAACAGTCCCAGTACCTCAAGCCTCCCCGCATAACTATAGTCTCATATCATCCAGGTGAAGCTATATGGTACAATGTATAGCTTTAATGTCTTTTCTATAATGACTATACAAAATATTCTAACTGTGACCTAATTAATGCTCTTTATAAATCTATCATTATTTCTTTACTCTTCTACTCCATGCCCCTATTCCTAAAACAGAATTTGTTTGCCCTTTTTGTAGCTTTATCTGCTTGTGCTTGCACATTCTGGGAATTATGTACCTAACTCCAAATCACACTCTTCCACGCATTTTCAGCAACTATATCCTCCCATTTCTTTGTGTGTTCCTTATACCAATTCTAAATTATCTACACAGGAGATGATTGGAAACGGTTAAAGGTGTTATAAAGATGTGTTATATAGAATATTAATTTATAATGTCATCGGCTGAACTTTTTGAAAAGAACGCTTTTGCTATTCAAAGGACACTGGCCTACAGCAACTTCTATATTGCATTTGCGGAGGACACAAGCTGCTTTATGGAGACAGAATCTACGGAGCTCTCAGAGACAGTGGCTAAGATAAGCCCAGATTGAAACCAGAGAGAGATTGCGTGACCCAGCTCTTGGGTGTGAAATATACTGGATTTGAACTAACAGTCAGAGATAATCTGCCAGAGGGATAGAGGGGACAAGGGCCTTACCCCACCTCTCTCTTCTGAAATTTATCTCATCAAAGCTGAGCTGTTTGTGGTTTGGAAACCCACCAGAAGATCTTATAGCTGCAAACCAAGAGCTCTTAAAGGAGGATTCCATATTAACACCACTGTGTCCAAGAGAAAAGAGAATCAACCAACCACGAATACAGTGACTGCTCACGTGAGAAACCCCAGAAGCAGCAGCTACTGTGGAAAGTGACCCTTCAGCTATAAGCAAGCATCCGGACAATCAGTGAATGATTTTTTCCTGACTTCACAGTTTACTAGGCCAAGTTTTAAGATCTGATACTCTGCAGGGTTTTTTTTTGCATGCTTGAGGGGGACGTGCGTGTACATTGTTTTTGCTTTAGTGGGTAGTTGGACATATTACTACATTTTAAAACTTTTTGTTAATAATTTCTGCATCTTTACCTGAGTAAGTTTTAGCAATAAAACTAACGTTTTACTTGTTAACTTAAGGAACCTGGCTGGGTTATTTCTTGCACCGAGCTATACACAGTTAGAAATTGGCAATATCACCTCCCTTTTAAATTCAAACGCTTTTTACGGACAGACGGGGGATTAATTTAAATAGCCCTGATTTCTCCACTCACTACCCCTCCGTAAACAGAAAGGTGATTTTGTTTTCTGATTTTCCCCCTTTATAAGTGGTGGCGTGTTTTCCCCAACCCTTCAGTTTTGGAGTTATCCAATCCTCTATCCAACCCCACAGCAAACTCGATGAGGTAAAATAAGAGGAGTAGTTTATTTTACACACACACACAAAACGTGGGAAGAGGTTTTTCAACACCCGTGCCTTTTTGCATTCATGCAATAAAAGAGGGATAAGAGAAAGTAAGAGGTTCAGGGCAAAGACCACAATAAAAATAAGAATTATGGTTTCACGTGAGTCCAGGGTCCAGAATCAATGTCCAAGGAAGGTTCTTTTCGGTGGCTTTGTCTGGCAGAATTCCTGGTCTTGGTCCTAGGAACTCGTTTGCAGGTGGAGTCCATTGAAGATGCAACAAAGTTTTCTTGATCCTGCGTGTTAGTTCACTCTGTAGACGAAATGCAGGGTTCTTTCTGGAAATCAGACTTGGAGAGAGATGGAGGTCAAAGGCAGGCTGCTATCCTGGAGTCAGGTTCTCTTCGGAGGCTAAAACACAACTGAAGATAAAATTCAAATGCTGCCTAATTTAAAGGAATTTAGACAGCTCAAGTCTCAATCATGTGACAGGGTGGTTTTGGGTTGAGCTGTTCAGCTAACGAGGCACTCTTGTTAAAACCCATTGTGCTTTGAGCAAGTAACTGAAGAACCATTAGTACAACGTTGGAGGTGACGAGTCCCAAACAGCGCTGCCTTTGTCCAGAGCTGGCTGGTGCAGACCTATCATCTACAAATCCTTTGTGGCTTGTCTGGAATGTTTATACCAAGTCACATTCCAGGAGGATAATGAGGTAGCCTTTGACCATTGGAACAGCTTAAGATCTTCCAGAACTACAAGCATGTGATCAGGTGCAGCCATTTTACCAGCCCAGCAATTGTCCATTTTGGAGCACATAACAAATAATGTTATAAAGTAGCCAGGCTGATGTAGATGTGTACATATATAATATAGTTCTTCCTGTCTCCCGACAGGACATTCTGTTTTAACCAGCTCAGGAGTGGGACAAAGAGAGGAGTCAGTTCACCCTTCCTAACTTGGTCGTAACAAAGGATAGGAATTTAAAGAGGAGTTAGAAGCAAGAGAGCGTAGGAGTTAAAGGAAGTATCTCTAAGTAATTGAAAGTAATCTAGAAGTTCCTTTCTGGGCCTCCTTCATTAAATAGGCCTAGAAAAAATTGTGTCCAATTTTTAAAAAATATTTGTTCACGGGATGTGGATGTCGCTGGATGGGCCAGCATTTATTGCCCATCCCTAATTGCCCTTGAGAAGGTGGTGGTGAATCGCTGCAGTCCAGGTAATGTGGATACACCCACAGTGCTGGTAGGAAGGGAGTCCCAGGATTTGAACCCGGTAAGTGAAGAAATGGAAGTTTAGTTCCAAGTCAGGATGGTGTGTGGCTTGGAGGGGAACTTGCAGGTGGTGGTGTTCCCATGCATCTGCTGCCCTTGTCATTCTAAGTGCTAGAGGTAGTGGGTTTGGGAGGTGCTGTTGAAGGAGCATTGGCAAGTGCGTCTTATGGATGGTACACACTGCTGCCACTGTATGCCAGTGGTTGAGGGGGGCGATGTTTAAGGTGGTGGATGGGGTGCCAATCACAGCAAGCTGCTTTTTCATAGATGATGTCAAGCTTCTTGAGTGTTGTGGGAGCTGCACTCATCCGGGTGAGTGGGGAGTATCCCATCACACCCTTGACCTTTGCTTTGTAGATGGTGGACAGACTTTGGGGAGTCAGGAGGTGAGTTACTGTCCGCAGAGTTCCCACCTCTGACCTACTCTTGTAATCACAGTATTTAAACGGCTGGTCCAGTTCAGTTCCTGGTCGATGGTAGCCCCCAGGATGTTGATAAATTTGCAGACAATGCTAAAATAGGAAGCAAAATAAATAATTCTGAGGGTTAAAAGGGGCTGCAAGGGGATATTGATCAGATTATAGAATTGGCCCAAATAAAAACTGGGAGATGAAATTCAGTGTCACTGAACATTTGTTGGTTTAAAATAATTATACTTTGAATGGGTAAAGATGAGTGATATGGAAGAATAGATTGATTTCCATGTATAGGTTGACAGACAACAACACAAGTGGAAAAGGTCATTAAAAAGCTAATGTTATATTGGGATTTATGGCAAGAAATAGAAAATTTGAGATGTAAGAATGAATCTATATAAAAAACTTGTGAGACCACAGTTGGAGAACTGTGTCATTTTGGACTCCACACTATAGGATGGATGTTAAGACAGAGGGTGAAGTGCAGGTTTATTAAGATGGTATAAGGAAAGACTTGAAAAATTGGGGTAGATTTTGCTCACAACAAAGGAGATGATGGGAAAATCTTATAAAATCATTTAAGAAAAGAACAAATGCTTTTATATATACGAAGTTATGAACAAGGAGCAGGAGTAGGCCATTCGGCCCTTTGACCCTGCTCTGCCATTTAATAAGATCATGGCTGATCTGAAAGTAACTTCAAATCTGTATCCAGCCTACCCCCGATAACCTATCACCCTCTTGCTTACCAAGAATCTATCCACCTCTGCCTTAAAAATATTCAAAGACTCTGCATCCACCACCTTTTCAGGAAGAGTTCCAAAGACTCACAACCCTCTGAGAGAAAAAATTTCACCTCATCTCTGTTTTAAATGGGTGACCCCCTATTTTTAAACAGTGACCCCTGGTTCTAGACTCTCCTACAAGAGGAAACATCCCCTCCACATCCAACCTGTCAAGACCCATCAGGATCTTGTATGTTTCAATCAAGTTGCATCTTATTCTTCTAAACTCCAGCAGATACAAGCCTAGCCTGTTCAACCTTTTCTCATAAGACAACTAGCCCATTCCAGGTATTGGTCTGGTAAACCTTCTCTGGACTGCTTCTAATGCATTTACATCCTTCCTTAAATAAGGTGACCAATACTGCACATAGTACTCCAGATGTGGTCTCACTAGTGTTCTACATAACTGAAACACAGCCTCCCTGCTGCTGTATTCAATTTCCCTCGCAATGAATGATAACATTCTATTTAACTTTCCTAATTACTTGCTGTACCTGCACACTAGCCTTTTGTGATTCATGCACTAAGGCACCCAGATCCCTCTGTATTTCAGAGCTCTGCAATCTCTCACCATTTAGATAATCTGCTTCTCTTCTTCCTGCCAAGATGGACAATTTCACTTTTTCCCACATTATACTCCATTTGCCAGATCTTTGCCCACTCACTTAACTTATATCTTTTTATAGCCTCCTTTTGTCCTCTTCACAACTTACTTGCCTACCTGTCTTTGTGTTGTCTGCAAATTTGGCAACCATCCCATCCATCCCTTCATCCAAGTCATTTATATAAATTGCACTGATCCCTGTGGCACATCACTCGTTACAAAGAACAACGAAAAATACAGCACAGGAACAGACCCTTCGGCCCTCCAAGCCTGCGCCGATCATATTCCCTGTCAAGCTAAAACATTTTGCACTTCTGGGGTCCGTATCCCTCTATTCCCATCCTATTCATGTATTTGTCAAGCTGCCTCTTACAACACCACTATCGTACCTGCTTCCACCGCCTCCTCTATACATCTTGCCAACCCGAAGAAGACCCATTTATGCCTACTCTCTGCTTCCTTTAAGCCAGCCAATCTTCTATCCATGCCAATATGTTACCCCATATACCATGAGCTTTTATTTTCTGCAATAACCTTTGATGTGACACTTTATCAAATGCCTTCTGGAAACCTAAGTACCGTACATTCACTGGTTCCCCTTTATCCACAGTATGTTACTCCCTCAAAGAACTCCAATAAATTGGTTAAACATGATTTCCCTTTCACAAGACCATGTTGACTCTGCCTGATTACCTTAAACTTATCCAAGTGCCCTGCTATAGCTTCTTTAATAATAGCTTCTAACATTTTCCTATGACAGATGTTAAGCTAAGTGGCCTGTAGTTTCCTGCTTTCTGTCCCCTCCCTCCTTTTTGAATAACGGAGTTGCATTTGCTATCCTCCAACCTAATGCGAAATTAAAACTAGTGCCCATTCTTTTAAGACCCTAGAATGAAGTCCATCAGGAGCCTGCAGCTCCAACAATTTACTCAGTACCACTTCTCTGGTGAATGTAATTTTCCTGAGTTCCTCTCTCTCTTCCATTTCATTTCCTGATTTCTGGGATATTACTTATGTCCTTTTTTTTATTTGCTCATGGGATGTGGGCATCAGTGGCTAGCATTTATTGTCCATCCCTAATTGCCCTTGTTTGGAGGGCATTTTTTTAAGAGTCAGCCACATTGCTGTGGGTCTGGAAGTCACATGTGGGCCAGACCAGATGAGGATGGCAGATTTCCTTCCCTAAAGGGCATTAGTGAACCAGATGGTTTTTTTCCGACAATCAACAATGGTTTCATGGTTATCATTAAACTTTTAATTCCAGATATTTATTAAATTCAAATTCCGCCATCTGCCAGGGCAGGATTCGAACCCAGAGCATTAACCTAAGTTTATGGAATACCAGCCTAGTGGGAATACCACTATGCCACCGCCCCCCCCTATCCGCTATAATAAAGACTGATGCAAAATACCTGTTAAATTCATCTGCCATTTCCTTGTTTTCCATTATCAATTCTCCAGACTCACTTTCTATAGGACCAACGCTCACTTGGTTAACTCATTTCATTTTAAAATACTCTTACTATCTGTTTTTATATTTCTGGCTAACTTTCTCTCATACTCTTAATTTTTCCCTCCTCATTAATCTTTTAGTCATCCTTTGCTGTTCCTTGCATTCTATCCAATCTTCTGACCTTCCACCTATCTTTGCATAATCATATGCTTTTTCTTTAAGTTTGGTACTATCTTTACCCTTTCTAGTTAACATGGTGTGTCTGTCCCTTGGACTTTTTCTCACTCATTGAAATGTATCTATTCTGTGTATTCTGCATTACCCCCTTAAATGTTTGCCACAGCATCTCTGTAGACCTATCCCTTAACTTAATTTGCCAATTCACTTTAGCGAGATCTGCTTTCATGCCCCCATAATTGCTCTTATTTAAGTTTAAAAACAGCCTTGGACTCACTCCTCTCTCCCTCAAACTGATTGTAAAATTCAATGATATTATGGTCGCTGCTACCTAGGGGCACCTTCATTATGAGATCATTAATTAATCCCATCTCATTGCACATATGAAAAAGGGAATTAGCTATATACATGGAAAGGATTAGGTACCTTTTTTAAAGACCTGGGAGAGACTAAGTGAGCCCAATTGCCTCCTGTGCTTTATGATTCTATGATATAGTACCTCATGACAGCCAATTAAGCACTTTTGAAGTGCAGTCTCTGTTGTAATATAAGAAACATTGAAGCCAATTTGTGCAAAGCAAGATCCTGCAAATAGTGATGACTTAAATACCAGATCAATTTTTAGTAGTGATGTTTGAGGGATGGATCTTAGCCACGACATTAGGGAGAACTCCTTGGCTCTTTTTCCAGTATTGGAATCTTATTCATGCGCCCAAGAGCTCAGGCGAGGCCTCAGTTTAATATCTCATGTGGAAGCTTCCCCCTCCCCCGCTACGGCAGTGCAGTGCTTATTGAGTGCTGCACCTCTGACAGTGCAGCACTCCCTTAGTACTGTGCTGAAGGGCCAGCCTGTATTGTGTGTTCAAGTCTATGGAGTGGGACTTAAACCCACAACCTTTTGATTCAGGCAAGGCTACTTCCGCTGAGTCAGTACTGAAAGCAAGAAAGTTATAAGAGATGGAACAACATAGATCAAAAGTAAATTTGCCAATGATTGAAGGGTCTAGAACAAGAGGGCATTAGATTACATATATGAGATTTAAGACAGGGAGCAGAAGAAATAAGTCTGCAGAGGGTGATTGAAGCAGAGATGGCATTGGTACTTATGGCTGGTTAGATAGCTGGTTGAAAGAAAGGGAAATAGAGGATTTTGGGAACATGGAATTAGGACTATTGTGTGACTTCTTGGGCTGAACAGAATTTGTACTGTGATTCTAAATAGACAAGGACTAAAGCTGACCCAGTGCTGAGCTCTGGGGTACAACACTTCACTCTCTTCCAGTCCAAGCAGCATCCAATTAAACTAATACAAATGCAAAATACTTTTTTATATATATGTATATATATATATATATATATTTGTTCATGGGATATGATCATCACTGTCTAGGCCAGCTTTTATTGCCTATCTGTAATTGTCCTTGAGAAGGCGGCTGTGAGCTGCCGTCCATGTGTTGTAGGAAAACCCACAGCCTTGGTGAGTTGCTGCAGTGCATTTTGTAGATGGTACACACTGCTGTCATTGTATGTAGGTGGTGGAGGGAGTGAATGTTTAATGTCACCAGTGCTGCACCAATCGAGCAGGCTGTGTTGTTAAGTGTTGTTGGAGCTGCACTCATCCAGGCAAATGGAGAGTATTCCAACACACTCCTGACTTGTGCTTTGCAAATGGTGGACAGGCTTTGGGGAGTCAGGAAACTAGTTACTCGCCACAGAATTCCCAACTTCTGACCTGTTCTTGTAGACACATTGGCTAGAATATTACCGTCAGCATGCGGGGGTGGGCCTGATGCGCAAAATGGCGCGAGGTGATGGGCGTGCGTCCCGACATCGTCACGTGTCATTTCGATCTTGTGTTTGGCGGGCGCGTGCCGTAGGTGGCTGCACGCCCATCGAATTGTCAAAGGCCTATTAAGGCCATTAAGAAAGTCATTAACACCGCTGCCCGTCCAACCTTAAGGTTGGCAGGCAGGCAAAGAGCCCAAGCGGCCTTCACGTTCTCCAGGAAACCTCATCCATGGGCAGGATGAGGTTTCCTGAAGGTTTTATAAAGTTAATAAATAAATTTGGTGAACTTGACAAATATGTCCCAGCTCATGTGACACTGTCACGTGAGGGGGCATGTTTAAATAATTTTTTACTTGAATTTTTACAAACTTTTATTGCCCATTCAATCTCCTTGAGGCAGCTCCATGCCTCAGGGAGTTTGCTACGCTCTTTCGTGTGCATGTGCGAAAGAGCACAGGCCCCAATTCTCCCGCCTACCCCCCGCACAGGCAGCGCTGAGCACTACAGAACACACATTACGCTGGGCGGGCCTTAATTGGCCTGCCCACGTAAAATGGCGGCGTGCAGCCGATCACGGGCAGCGATCATCTCTGCACCCGCCCAACATAGATAAGATTCAGCCCATTATTTATATAGCTGGTACAGGTCAGTTTCAGGTCAATGGTAACCCCCATGATGATGTCAGGGGGGGATTCGGCAATGGTAATGCGATTCAATGTCAGGGCATATAGTTAGATTCGCTCTTGTTGGAGATGGTCAGTGCCTGTGTGGCATGAATGTTACTTGCCACTTAGCAGCCCAAGCCTGAATATTGTCCAGGTCTTGCTGCATTTGGACATGGGCTGCTTCAGTATTTGAGGAGTTGCAAATGGTGCTGAACATTGTGTAATCATCTGTGAACGTTCCCACTTCTGACCTTATGATAAAGGGAAGGTCATGGATGAAACAGCTGAAGATGGATAGACTAGGACACTACCTTGCGGAACTCGAGCAGTGATGTCCTGGGACTGAGATGATTGACCTCCAACAACCACAACCATCTTCCTTTTTTGCTAGGTATGACTCCAACCAGTGGAGGGTTTTCATCCGATTCCCATTGACTCCAGTTTTGCTACGGCTCCTTGATGCCACCCTCGGTCAATTGCTACTTGATGTCAATGGCAGTCATCTCGCCTCACCTCTGGAATTCAGCTCTTTTGTCCATGTTCAAACCAAGGCTGCAATGAGGTCAGAAGCTGAGTGACGCTGGTGGAACCCAAACTGAGCGTCAGTAAACAGGTTATTGCTAAGCAAGTGCCGCTTGATAGCACCGTCAACAACCCCTTCCATCACTTTGCTGATGATTGAGAGTAGACTGATGGGGCTGTAATTGGCCAGGTTGGATTTGTCCAACTTTTTGTGGACAAGAAATGCCACATTCCACATTGTCGGGTCAGGTGCCAGTGTTGTTCTGGAGCAGCTTGGCTAGGGGCGCAGCAAGTTCTGGAGCACAAGTTTCCAGTTCTAATGTTGTTGCTGAAATAAAAACCAGGCAATCTGGTAACACTCAGCAGGTTAGGCAGCATTTGTGGAGAGAGAAATGGGGTTAATGGGACCGATTTTCAACCCTGTGTAAGTGCATGGGTTTTGAGTGTTAAATTCGGGCCCAGTGTTTCAGTTTGATGACCTCTTGTCCAAACAAAAGATGAGAGGTTATCGACCTGAAACGTTAATTCTGTTTCTCTCTCCACAGATTCTCCCTGACTCATTTACCCTAGTACTTTGTCTTTTGTCTGCCAATTGAAGCCTCTTTTAATTCTGCTGCATTTCCACTTAGACCGTATGTCTGAATTTGCCCTAATAAACCACACATCTTATCCATTGTCTTCTGAACGCCATATCTCATACATCTATTGAATTCCCCTTACCCATCCAATCTGTCAAGCCTTTCAAATTTGCTCAACTCAGAAATCACTAAATGTTTTCATGTTGCGGGGAATACTACTTATGTAGCTGTTTTTCTGCTGAAATAATGAATTCAGACATTTAAACTCTTCATAAAAATAGAAAATACTGGAAATATGCAGCAAGTCAGGCAACATCTGTAGAGAGAGAAACATCAAGCTATCATTTGAGGTCAGTGACTTTTTATTGTTGTGTTTTGCAGGCAATTTCCGTATGATTGGAGATGACCTTGTAAATTCTTACCACCTCTTGCTCTGTTGCCTGGACCTCGTGTTTGGAAATGCTTTACTGTGTCCCAATAGGAAAGACCTGCTTAATCCAGGCTTTGAAGGTAAGAGCTGATACTTTTGATCGAAGTATTATACAGAGCATGGTGCGTACCTTCCGAGAAATTAATAAATCTAATCTGGAGCCTGCAATGCTGCAGTGTTGCGAGGGCTTGCAAGTCTCACGATTTCTGGAAACTTTTTCATGTTTCCATTGCATTCCTTGTGGCAAGGTTTTCTGCTGCTAATTCAGTGTCAGAAAACTGCCTCTTAAATGGGACTTTCTACGTACATTTCCCATTTCAATCACAGCATTCCAAAAACTTCCAAAAATCATCATCAAAATTACTGCTGTTGGCAATTCTGTGTCATAACTTGCAATAGCAGGGGTAGAGTTTCACAGTGACCAGCATATTTCATATATTATAACTTATCAACATTAGACTCTATTCCACTCAGGGAAGCTCTGTAATCTCTCCAGACTGCATGCCTCCCACAGAGGCAGTAATTAAGAGCTCCTGTATGCAGGTGACTGTGCCCCAGCTGCCCACAACAAGGAAGACATCCAGACGATGGTAAACAAATTCTTGAGTGCTGCCAAAACCTTTGGCCTCCAAATCATTGTCTCCAAGACTGAGGTTATGTTTCAGCCAGCACCAGGCACACACTATGAAATGCCAGACATAACCATTAATGGCACCAGTCTCAGGGTCATAGAAAAATTCTCATATCTTGGTAGTGTGCTCTCAAGGCATGCCACAGATATCAGTGCACTCATCCAGAAGGAATTGCAAACGATGAGGTCCTTTATTGTGCTGGGATGAACAGCATGGAGACCACGCTCCAGAAAATTCAACTTAGATTGGCAGGCCACATCTCCTGCGTGGATGGCTACAGAATACCTTACAGACAATGTCCCAGGCACCACTATCACCATCCCTGGGTATGTCCTATCCCATCTACAGTACAGACCCAATAGAGGTGGCGTAACAGTGGTGTACAGTCGGGAGGGATTGCCCTAGGAGTCCTCAATATCTACTCTGGACCCCATGAAGTCTCATGGCTTCAGGCCAAACATGGGCAGGAAACTCTGCTGATTACTACCTAGCGCCTCCCCTCCCCTCAGCTGATGAATCAGTGCTCCTCTATGTTGAACACCACTTGGAGGTAGCACTGGGGGTGGCAAGGGCACAAAATGTACCCTAGGTTGGGAAACTTCAATGTCCATCGCTAAGACTGGCTGGGTAGCACCACTACAGACCAAGCTGGCTGAATCCTAAAGGACATAGCTGGGTCTGAGGCTGATGGGGAGGGAACCAAAAAGAGGGAAAAACCTACTTGAGCTTGTGTTCGCCAACCTACCTTTCACAGTTGTATCTGTCTATGATCCTATTGTTAGGAGTGACCACCGCACAGACTTTGTGGAGACAGCGTCCTGTCTTCACATTGAGGATACCCTCCATAGTGTTGTGTGGCACTACCAATGTGTTAAATGGGATAGATTTGTAACAGATCTAGCAACTGGGCAACCATGAGGCGCTGTGGGCCATTGACAGTAGCAGAATTGTATACAACCACAATCTGTAACCTTAGGACCCAGCATATCCCCCACTCCACCATTACAAACAACGGGGGGATCAACTCTGGTTGAACGAAGAGTGCAGGAGGACATGCCAGGAGCAGCGTCAGGCATACCTAAAAATGAGGTGTTAACCTGGTGAAGCTTCAACTCAGGGCTATTTGCATGCCAAACAGGAAAAGCAGCATACATGATAGAGCTAAGCGATCCCATAACTAACAGTTCTGATCTCAGCTCTGCAGTCCTGCCACATCCAGTCATGAATGATGGTGGACAATTAAACAACTAATAGGAAAGGGTCATAGACAGTGCCATCAAGCGGCATTTACTGAGAAATATCCTGCTCACTCATTGTCAGTTTGGGTTCTTCCAGGGCCACTCCGTTCCTGACCTCATTACAGCCTTAGCCCAAACATGGACAAAAGAGCTGAACTCAAGACATGAGGTGAGAGTGACTGCCCTCGAAATCAAGACAACATTTGACCAAGTGTGACATCAAGGAGCCCTAGCAAAACTGAAGTCAATGGGAATCAGGGGGAAAACTCTCTGCTGGTTGGAGTCGTACCTAGCACAAAGGCAGATGATTGTAGTTGTTGTGGGCCAATCATCTCAGCTCCAGGACATCCCTGCAGGAGTTCCTCAGGGTAGTGCCCTCAGTCCAACCATCTTCAGCTGCTTCATCAATGACCTTCCTTCCATCATAAGTTCGGAAGTGGGGATGTTCACTGACGATTGCACAATGTTCAGCACAATTTGCAACCCTTTAGATACTGAAGCAGTCCATGTCCATATGCAGCAGGACCTGGACAACATTCAGGCTTGGGCTGTAAAGTGGCAAATAACATTCACACCACACAAGTGCCAAAAGATGACTATCTCCAACCAGAGAGAATCCAACCATTTCCTTGTGACATTCAATGTCATTACCATCGTTGAATCCCCCATATCTACATGACCAGAAACTGAACTAGACCAGCCATATAAATACTGTGGCTGCAAGAGCAGGTCAGAGGCAGGGAAGTCTGCAGAGAATAACTCACCTCCTGACTCCCCAAAGCCTGTCCACCATCTACAAGGCACAAGTCAGGAGAATACTCTCCACTTGCCTAGATGGGTGCAGCTCCAACAACACCCGAGTAGTAAAACACCTTCCAGGATTAATCAGCCCACGTGATTGACACCACATCCACCATCTTCAACATCCACTCCCTTCACCACCAGTGCACAGTGGCAGCAGTGTGTACCATCTACAAGATGCATTGCAGCAATTCACCAAGGCTCCTTTGACAGCACCTGCCAAACCCGCGACATCTACAGCCTAGAAGGACAACGGCAGCAGATTCATGGGAACACCACCACCTGCAAGTTCTCCTCCATACTGACTAGGAAATATATTGCCGTTCCTTCACTGTCGCTGAGTCAAAATCCTGGAACTCCCTCCCTAACAGCACTGTGGATGTACCCACACAAGATGGTCTGCAGCAGTTCAAGAAGGCGGCTCACCACCACCTTCTCAAGGGCAACTAGTGATGAGCAATAAAAATTCTCACCTAGCCAGGAACACCCATGTCCCACTAAAGAATAAAAAAAAGAATTCCCAAGCAGACCTGTGGTGAACTGATCCAGGGCAAGCACCAACAATGACAAAAGGAATTGCCAGTTCTATGGACGTCCATGCCGATCTTACATCGAACTCTTCAGTCATGAGAGGATCCCGCAAAAGACAAAGTCATCGATGAAGAATTCGAAAAGGCATTTGATAAGGTGCCGCACAACAGATCTATGAGCGAAGTTATAGATCATGGAATAAAAGGGGGAGTAGCAACATGGATAATTGGCTGAGTGACAGGAAGTGGAGCATAGTGGTTAACCATTGTTTTTCAGACTGGTGGAGGGTTTATAGTTGAGTTCCCCAGTGTTGGGACCCTGTCCTGCCTGATATTTATACCTGCCAGCTCATGGGAGACCTTGGCTTGTGACCAACCAAAATTTTCTTTTTATTTTTATTCATGGGGTGTGGGCATCACTGGCTAGGCATTTATTACCCATCCCTAGTAGCCCTTGTTCAGAGGGCAGTTGAGAGTCAACCACGTTGCTGAGGGTCTGTAGTCACATGTAGGCCAGACCATGTAAGGACAGTGGATTTCCTTCCCTAAAGGTCAAAATGGAGAAGGCTAATTCAGGAAGGCACCAAGTACCTCAAGAGACTCCGTCGGGAGCATGCAGATGTGAAGTCGAGGCATTGAAGAGAGCGTACAAACCTCCAATCAACCCATCTACCCTACCCTTCAAGCACCACGTAACCAGCATTTGGCAGAGTCTGCAGATTGTGCATTGGCCTTTTCAGTCATCTCAGAACCCATTTAACCAGAGCTAAGCAAGTCATCCTCGACTCTGAAGGACTGCCTAAGAGGGAGAGAATAAGAGATTCCCTCACAGCTTTCCTTTTTTTATTGATGTTCCTTTTTGCCTTCCTAATTTTTTTTTGACTTTTCTCTTAATCTCTTCATATTCTCCCTTTATCATGCTGCCTATGTACTTAATGTATGCCTCTTTCCTAACCCCCTATTTGTTCCCTTATGTCTTTATTCATCCATGCGTTCTCACTAGCGTTAAACTTGTTCTTTCCTTTAAGCAGAATATATTTTTCTTGCACTCTGTTGAACACCATTTTAAACGTTTCCCATTGTTGCTCTACATTGTGTTTGCCAATAGTGTTGCACATTTTATTTTTCCAAATTCTATTCATAGGCCCTCAAAATCTGCTTTTTTCCAATCTATTAACCTAGCTTTTGGAATGCTTTTGTCAAACATACAAACAAGGAGCAGAAGTAGGTTATTCAGCCCCTCGAGCTTGCTCCGCCATTTAAAAAGATCATGGCTGATCTGATAGTGACCTGAATGTCCTTCTGTATCATTGTCTTACGTGTATAAATATCATGGCCACAATTGCCTAGATGTTCCCCCGTTTTCTCTTATCTGTTCTGGATCATTGTGCATTACTAGTTCCAATTGCAAATCTTCTCATACTTTTTACATATTGGGTTAGAAAGGAGTCCTGTACCCATTCTAGAAACTGCATTCCCTTATCCCCTTTACCTACCTCTTCTGTCCTGTTAATATCAGGTTAGTTGAAATTCCCCCATGACTATAATTTTGTTTTTTTATTCAATTACCTAATTTGTTTGCACATTTCTTCCTTTTCCTCCCTTCCACTATTTGGTGGTCTATAGGCTGCTCTCCAGTATGTGATTGACCTATAACATCTTTTATCTCTATCCATAATCAATTCTATTTTTGTCTTGCTTATAGCTGCGTCTCATTTTTCTACTGCCATTATGTTATCCTAAATAAGTACAGCTACTTCACCTCCCTTTTTCCCTCTCGATCGTTTCTAAATATATTATACCCTGCAATGTTTAATTCCCAGTCCTGATTTTTCTGCAGCCATGTTTCAGTATTCCTACAATATCAGGTTCCTCCCACCGCATTATTGCCTCCAGCTCCCCAGTTTATCACAGACACTGTGTGCATTGCTGTACAAGATATTTTAACTAATTTTTAATAGGATTTTCCCCTCTCTTTATGTTTAATCGTCTTTTTAGACTCACATTCTATAATTCTATTCATTCCCTTGCCATCAATGTCCTCCCTTACTTTATTCTTTCCTATATTCTCCTGCCCTATTTTGTTTACATTTAGACTGCTTGTGTTTCTTGTAGGTCCCTTCCACCACCCCTCTTAATAGTTTAAACCCTTATATGCCCTTTCTGCTAGGACATGGGTCCCATCCCAGTTCAGATGGAGCCCATCCCATTTATACACTTCCTTCCTGTCCCAGAGCTGATGCCAGTGTCCCATGAAAAGGCACCCCCCTTTCCCATGCCAGCCTTTTAGCCACGTGTTAACTCTCCTGATCTGTCTACTAGAACTAAGCATTTTAGGAGCAAAATCGGAAGCATTGTTTCACACAGTACTACCTTCTCAAGGGCAGTTAAGGATGGGTAACAAACGCTGACCTTGCCAGCGATGCTCACATCCCACAGAAGAATAAAAAAACACAAAGTTTTGAAAACCAGAACTCATCTGTAACGGTATTGAGGAATGTAGGGAAATGGCAGGTAAATGGAGTTGTGATACAGATGAGCCACAAACTAATGGAATGGTGGAACACGCTCGAGGAGCTAAATGGCCTACAACTGTTCATATACTCCAGTCCTCATCAGTCCTATTTGTCAATTGATTACTTTTTTTGTTTCGGTGTTTAATTTTGAAGCAGATTTAATTTTGGAACAGAATGACTTTCTGGGTGAATTACTTTTTCTAAAGTGTGTTGCATTTGTGCCTTTGCAGGTTTGCCGCCAGAGTTTAGCAGCCAGGACTATAAGCCCCCAGTGCAACCTCCATGTATCATTGACAAATTATGTGACTTGCATGATGGGCTCACAGTAGAAGCAAAAGGCATCAAGGAGCACTACTGGAAACCTTACATTAAGAGACTGTTTGAGAGAAAGGTATGCCAAGATAGTAGTGAAACAAGTACTGGTGATACACATTCACTTCTCATACTATCCTTCAAATTCAGGAGTGTTTCATTACATAGGAACATACAAACCAGAAAAGAAGTTCTTGTCTGATCCTAGCATTTGAAACATACCATACTGTACTTGGACGCTTATCCCCTTCAACTGCTTCTCTCGCTGAAAAGAAAAGCTACTGAGCTCCACCTTGAATTATTATCTCTACACGTTTGCTACGTGTAATTAAATAAACTATTTATTTAATATCCCTGTTCTGAGCTTGAGTCTTAGTTTTTTTTATTCTTTCATGGGCTGTGGATGTTGCTTCCCTAAATTGCCCTTGAACGAAGTGGCCATTTCAGAGGGCACTTAAGAGTCAACCTCATTACTGTGGATCTATAGGACAGACTAGATAAGGGTGTTAGATTTTCCTATGACAATCGATGATTGTTTCATGGTCATCATTACTGACACTATCTTTATATTCCAAATTTATTACTTGAATTTAAATTCCACCAGCTGCCATGATGGGATTTAAACCCATTTTCACAGAGCATTAGCCTGGGCCTCTGGATTACTAAAATAAAAGCAAAAAACTGCGGATGCTGGAAATCCAAAACAAAAACAAAAATACCTGGAAAAACTCAGCAGGTCTGGCAGCATCTGTGGAGAGGAGCACAGTTAACGTTTCGAGTCCGCATGACTCTTCAACAGAACTAAGGAAAAATAGAAAAGGGGTGAAATATAAGCTGGTTTAAGGGGGGTGTGGGACAGGTAGAGCTGGGTAGAGGGCCAGTGATAGGTGGAGATAACCAAAAGATGTCACAGACAAAAGGACAAAGAGGTGTTGAAGGTAATGATATTATCTGAGGAATGTGCTAATTACTAGTAGAAAGCAGGACGAGCAAGGTACAGATTAGCCCAAGTGGGGGTGGGGTGGGGTGAAGGAATCGAAAAAAGGCTAAAAGGTAAAGATAAAACAATGGATGGAAATACATTTAAAAATAATGGAAATAGGTGGGAAAAGAAAAATCTATATAAATTATTGGAAAAAACAAAATGGAGGGGGAAAATCGGAAAGGGGGTGGGGATGGAGGAGAGAGTTCATGATCTAAAATTGTTGAACTCAATATTCAGTCCGGAAGGCTGTAAAGTGCCTAGTTGGAAGATGAGGTGCTGTTCTTCCAGTTTGCGTTGAGCTTCACTGGAACAATGCAGCAAGCCAAGGACGGACATGTCGGCATGAGAGCAGGGCGGAGTGTTGAAATGGCAAGCGACAGGGAGGTCTGGGTCATACTTGCGGGCAGACCGAAGGTGTTCTGCAAAGCAGTCACCCAGTCTGCGTTTGGTCTCTCCAATGTAGAGGAAACCGCATTGCGAGCAACGAATGCAGTAGACTAAATTGAGGGAAGTGCAAGTGAAATGCTGCTTCTTGAAATGCATGAGTGTTTGGGCCCTTGGACGGTGAGGAGAGGGGAAGTAAAGGGGCAGGTGTTGCATCTTCTGCGGTTGCATGGGAAGGTGCCATGGGAGGGGGTTGAGGTGTAGGGGGTGATGGAGGGAACGATCCCTACGGAATGCCGCCGGGGGAGTGAAGGGAAGATGTGTTTGGTGGTGGCATCATGCTGGAGTTGACGGAAATGCCCTATTCGGTCTGTCCACAAGCATGACCCAGACCTCTGGATTACTAGCCTAGTGACATTACTGCTAATAGTCATTTGGTAGTACAGAACTTGAGTATTGTTGAAAAAATAGACATGTCTAAGCTTTTCGCCTTGCACTCATCAGGGGACTGGTGACTGACAGTTAATTGTCTGGTGCAACTGGTGCATTCTCCATGGCAACGTCTTTACCAATCAGAGTCCACTTGCCAATCAGTCAGTACCCTCTCACATACAGTATAAGTTGTTGTTTTACTGTTATTTTGGTATTGTTGCAAAGTGTCCTGATGAGCGCCCAAGACGAAAAGCTTAGACATGTCTATTTTTTTCAGCGACATTATCACTATTACCACTACGCCACCAGCTTGCCCATGTAGAATTTGTGATTTTGTCAAACAGTTTATAATGGATTATTTTATCTGTATCCCATAGATGCTTCAAGAGGACCCCTATGCCATTTCTTATCTCCATTTTAAATATTTGCTTTCACTGCTTGTAGGTCAAGTTACTGTCCCCAGTATGTTTAGTTGCCTCCCCCTCTGTATCATCTCCAAAGTGCCCAGTACAAATTGTTATCATAATTTTATTTGGATATGAGAAGCCATTTGTTGGGATGTAGATCGACATCCCAACAAATGGCTATGGCATTTTAGGTAACAATTAGCCTCTGTTTGTTCTCATTGGGTTTCCTATTTATTCACCCCCACCCCTTCCCCGCTTCCCTTTCTAACCTGGGATGCTGGGGCTATTTTCATTGTTGCGCCCATTGGTGGAGATCAGCTAACTAAGCACAACCGGGAGTGAATCCTGTTTCAGTAGCACAGCCATCAGGAGAGTAAGTCCTTAACAGTAAATATTGAATCAGTTTTATGACCCCTCTGACATAGAGATTTTGATTTCAGATTCTGAAAGGAAACAGCGAGCTCCTTATAGGACTTCTGGATGTCAACAACTTTACAGACAACAAGTGAGTTTAAAGTTTGTTGATTATAAATATATAACCATTGTAGCAGACTGAAAGCAGATGTAAAGAATGGTGTCCCGAGGCTTCGGTGTTAGAACTGTTGCTTTTCTCAATGCATAACAATAACCTGGACTTGGAATAGTTGGCACACTTTGCAGCTGACACAGTAAGGAGCGATATTAACTGAAGAGGAATTTAGACTAAAATGGGCAAGAATTAACTTTCTGTGGCGAGTTTAGTTTGTATTTACCCTACAAATACAGCTACTTCACTCCAAAGATTTCACCTGACTGGTTTGCCTATTTTACTAACTGTCACCTGACTTCAGATTGTTGCATTGCACTGTTCTAAATACCTCACCTATACAGCTATAAATCTGCCCACCTGCTATCTGATAACAGTAAGAGGGTCCATCGTCTGTACCGTGTTCCAGTTCACTTCCTGTGCACTATGGCATTTGGTCCACAGGGAGCAAAAGCTTGCCTATAGAGGTGGACTTTTGCTTTGGGCATGAGTGATAGACACTGGATAAGCCAGGAGTTCATTAACATGTCGAATGAACATCTTAAATTCTGTTTAGACATTGTGTTGCGCATCTGCAACATTATAACTTCATATTACCAACTCCATAATGAAGTTTCAGGTTTAAAAGTCAGTTCAGCCAGTAACAGAAGCCCTGTTTTCCCCCTCCTCCTCAGCGTAAGTTGGCTGGTGCATTTTTCATTTGCACTTAGTATGACCTTGGCTGAACTAAGCCATATTTCCATGTTCAATTATTTTAAAAATGTTAGGCGTGTGCCAAGCAATTCAAACCACAGTTGCTTGCTTCAAATCAAAGAGGGAAGTATTTTATGTTCCAAACTGCTAGGTTGTAAAGTTGTGAAATGTGGTTTAAAGCCACAGCTCTTCCGATGATAAACTGCTACCTCACCTGGGGATTTAAGGGCACTGCCAATTGCGAGCAAGCCACGAGAGACAGGAAATGAGAACAAAAGATGGGATAAGCATGTCAACCCGTGACCTCTCGTGTACTTTCCAGGAATTATTTATAAGACTGAGTTAAACCACAGGCTTACTGTGGTGACAATGGTGTGTACCATGAAGCATCAGAAGAGAGGACAGACAAAAAGATTTTACCTTTAAATGGACTTGTCCGTGAGGATTTATCTCCAGTGGTATTGCTTTAAACGTTGAATGATAAATTATAACCAACAAAATACTGTTTGATAGCAGGAACTGACGTTTCTGGACAGGAAATGTGCAATAAGATTTTTAACACGTATAAATATAAATAATACAATGACGTATTTATATAGTGCGTTATCAAAATTGTTTCCAAGTACTTCATATAGTGAGTTACTCTTATGTGCAATGATTGTTATGTAGGCAAAATTGGTGGACATTCTGCACTAGCAACACCTCATAATCAGGGATGAGTGACAAGTCAATATATTTTGATACTACAGTATGGGTTGAGGAACCACTGTTGGTTCATGGTAGTGCCACTACCTTATTGAAATAAGTTAACTCAACAGAGGATTGTAACCGGGACTTGGTCTATATGGTACAGCAATCACTGGATAAAGCTTCTGAGCCATCACTGAAACTTTTTAATACATTTTAGAGGTACATTTTGCACTGGTGAGTGTTAAGGATACTTGGAGTGGGAAAGTGTTCCACTTCAGGCTCCTAGTATTATTAGGTGTAGCACTGTCTGGTACACAGTTAATCTCACATTCCTTGAGTAATTTCCTACTGTACAGTGTGATTTTTCACTTCCTTGCACAAGCTGTCAGTTTTCAAGACTGAAATTGGTGAGTGTGCTTCAGTCTCATGTCCACTCGGAACTGGGTTGAGGCTACCCCAAATTCATTTTAAGTGCTAATCGTTGCAGCTAAGAGAGATTTGTATTCCATACGTCTAAGCTAGAATTGAAAACCGAGACAAGGAATGCCCATTCTTCTCCCCATTGTACACCTCTCTCTATTCTAGATAAGGTGCTACCTAGAAATGAGCCTAGTCTAGTCTCTCTATTTATGTGATGGGTATTTTTGATATTGTGCTTATTTGGTGCAGCAAAGCAATAAACAAGGAATATGAAGAGTATGTTCTGACAGTGGGGGATTTTGACGAGCGGATATTTCTGGGAGAAGATGCTGATGAGGAAATTGGGACACCTCGAAAATCTACAACAGGCGTTCCAGTTGGCAAACTATCGGCAAGAATGCAAGTAGAGTGCAACCTGCAACAGCATTTTGAAAAGGTAATTAGACCTGTTTTAATACTCAATAATTGTTTGCACCACTGACAAGAGATTGATCTATAGTTACTGATAAATTCAGCCTCCCTCTGCTCCAGCCAGTCGTTACTTTCTCTTCTTGATCTTGATTTTGTAGTCGCGCTCTGAGTCAGAATTTCATATCTCACTCCAAAGACGTGATTTTATAATCGAGGCTGACATTTCCGTGCATTACTGAAGGAATGCAGCATTGGTGAATGAGATGAGTAACATGTTAAACTGAGGCCCTAACTGCTTGTGACCATCTGAAGCTCAAGTCCCAAAACCTCAATTCTAGCTATAACCTTTAGACTGATGCTTTGAGATATTGCTTTCAGTAGAAGATTCACAGTGAGGGAGATTAAATGCTAAACTCTTCTCGTTATGTTTTCACAGACAAAGTCTTTAGCACCTTCAACACCATTGACAGGAAGACGGTACCTGAAAGAGAAGGAACCAGTTGTAACACCGGTATCCTCGGCCACACAAAGCGTGAGTCGTTTACAATCCGTGGTAATGGGACTCAAGAACATTCCTAGCGAGCATCTGCTGCAGATTTTCAAGTGAGCAAAGCACTTTTTACTACATTAGTGGCTTTGTGAATTTGTTTCCAAACTACATGCAGACAAGAAGCATTCTACTTTCCTCCATTCTTGATTTTCTGATTTTGGCTATTTGAAGTTGCCATGTAGAGTCCTGCACTTTCCCAGAGGTAGAGAGGAAAGAACCCTGAGGAAAGTCATCATCAAGCTACCTTAATAGTCAGTTTCCAAGCAGCATTCCAAGCTTGGCTTTCTATTAGAGAAGCCTGCATCTTCTTTGTCCCTTTCTTGGCATTCTTTGATGGTCTCATTATGAGCAGCAAATGTAATTGCCCCACCCCACTTTCTCATTGACTTTCCCACCAGTTGCGCCTGCTGGGGGCTAACTTCGCCAACTTTCTTCCTGTCCCAACTGCTGATCATGTGGACCCTGCCACCGTTTCAGCTCTCATCTCCCCTCTGCGCACCTCCCTCCAGAATGTCCATTCACAAGTGAGGCTCTTGCCATTCATGAACTTATGGATGATTGCATCGACATCATGGCCTTAACGGAAACTTGGCTGAGGGGTGATAACTCCTTTCCCCTTAATGAAGCCTCCCCACCTGGCTGCGCCTTCCACCACTCAGCCATCAAGACTGCCGCGGTGGCGATGTGGCTCTTATCACCAGATCACACCTTGGCCTGACCACCTACTGCTCTGGCATTTCCTCTTCCTTTGAGCATCTCATCTTGTTCCACCCCTTTCACTTCTTTTTCAAAATGCCCATTTTGTACGGCCCTCCAAGGTATAATAAAAATTTTCTCACCGATTTCTTCATTGCTTTCCTCCTTTAGCCTCTGCATTTCTCATTTTCAGTGATTTAATTATCCTCCCTAAATCTCTCCCTCCATGTAAACTCCCAACTCGTATTCACAGCCACCCCCTTGATCTTGCCATCTCATATTGCCTTACTATTCCCATGGTTTCAGTCACAGGTAAGACAATCTCTGATCACTTCCTTGTATTGCTCACCACCCATGTTCCCCTTCATGCCCCAACCCTACCTCTTCTGTATCCATCCCTTGAAAAAGTCTATCCCCAAATTCACTCACATCTGCACTTTCAAATCCCAACTATCTAGCTTCTGGCCCTCTGTTCACCACAACATTTCTGCAGGTACTGATTTACTCAACACTGCCCTCGCCTCCACTTTTGATGTCCTAGACCACAATAAAACTATTGCTGTCACTCTGGACATTCCCCTTGGCGCGGCTCTTCGTTCACATAAGTCCAATGGATGTAGACTTGAAAGGATATGGTGCACAACTGGTTTAGCTATCTGCCACCAGACCTATCTGGGCCACTTAAAACACTACTGGGCCCTACTCTCTTCTGCTAAGACTGTTCACTATTGCAGACTCATCCTAGAATGCAAAGATAACACCCGGCTTCTTTCCTGAACCGCAGACAGTCTTGAATCCCTGTTCCCGCCACTCTCACCAATAACAAGTGCAAGGAGCCCATGGACTAATTTTTCACTAAAATTGAGACAATTCGATCAGCTGCCTCGACCACACCCCTCCCTTCCATTAGCCTGCCAGGCCAAGCTTCCTTTAATGCTCCGCCTTGCCCTCACCCCAAACTCATCTTTCTCTAGTTACTCTCCTACCTCCTCTCATGCCCTCTCTGAGCTCATCTTGTCCATGAAACCCACCTCTTATTCCCTTGATTCTATTCCCACTAAACTGTTAATCACCCAACTTCCCCTACTAACTGCTAACCCGGCCCCCATGTTAGCTGGTATTGTAAATGGTACTCTCTCTTCAGGTGTTGCCCTCTGTTATTTAAATCTCTCAAAAAAAAACTCTTGACCCATCCATCCTTGCAAACTACTGCCCCATTTACATCCTCCCTTTCCCCTCCAAAGCCTTTGAACATGTTGTCGCCTTCCAAATCCATTTCCATATTTCCTAGTATTCCATGTTTGAATCCCTCCAATCAGGTTTCCACCCCTGCCATAGTACTGGAAAATTTACAAATAAAATCCTAGTCACTGTGACAAAGGTAAACTTTCCATCTTTGTCCATCTCAATCTGTTTGCAGCCTTTGACACGGCTGACCACACCATCCTCCTGCAGCACATCTCCACTGTCATCCAGCCGGGTGGGACTGCTCTCATGTGGTTCCATTCTTATCCATCTAATCGTAGCCAGAAAATCACTTGCAATGGCTTCTCTTCCTGCTCCAACACTGTTACTTCTGGTGTCCCCAAGGATGAATTCTTGGTCCCCTCATCTACATGCTGCCCCTTGGTGACGTTATCTGAAGGCACGATGTATGTTTTCACATGTATGCTGTCAACACCAGGCTCTACCTCCCCACCGTCATTCTCGACTCCTCCACTGTTACTAAATTATCAGACTGCTGACCTGACACCTAGCACTGGATCAACAAAAATTCCTTCCAATTAAATACTGGGATGACTGAAGACATTGTTTTTTTTCCCCCCTCTAAACTCAATTCACTAGCTACCAACTTCATCCCTCTTTCTGAAAACAGCCTGCCATTAAGCCAATCTATTAGCAACCTTGGTGTCACATTTGATCCTGAGATGTGCTTCCAACCTCGTATTCATGCCATCTCTGAAACTGCCTTTTTCCACCTCGGTAACATTAATTGACTGGAATAGAGCTCCCTATACAGTTGTATAGGGTATTGGTGAGACCACATCTAGAACACTGTGTACAGTTTTGGTCTCCTTATTTAAGAAAGGACATAATTGCATTAGGAGCAGCTCAGAGTTCACTTGACTGATTCCTGGGATGAGAGGGTTATCTTATGAGGAAAGGCTGGACAGGTTGGGTTTGTATCCATTGGAATTCAGAAGGTTCAGAGGTTATCTTATTGAAACATATAAGATCCTGAGGGGACTTGACAGAGTGGATGCTGAAAGGATCTTTCCCCTTGTGGGAGAGACTAGAACTAGGGGACACAGTTTAAAAATAAGGGATCTCCCACTTAAGACAGAGATGAGAGGAAATTTTTTCAGAGGGTCATGAGTCTTTGGAACTCTCTTCCCAGAGAGCAGTGGAGGCTGGGTCATTGAATATTTTTAGGGTTGAATTCTTCCCCCAGGGCTCATCAGTTGGCACTGCAGACCCCTTCCCCCCCCCCCCCCCCCCCCTTCTACCCGTTCATGCCCATTCACACCTGCACATCCCCCATGCCAGTTCACACCTGCACACCCCCCATGCCAGTTCACACCTGCACACCCCATCCCATTCCCGTTCACGCCTGCACACCCCATCCCATGCCCGTTCACACCTGCACACCCCCCATGCTAGTTCACACCTGCACACCCCACCCCATGCCCGTTCACACCTACACACCCCATCCCATGCCCGTTCACACCTACACACCCCATCCCATGCCCGTTCACACCTGCACACCCCATTCCATGCCCGTTCACACCTGCACTCCCCACCCCTGCCATTCACACCTGCACACCCCACTCCATGCCCATTCACACCTTCGCACCCCACCCTATACCCGTTCACGGCTGCACACCCTCCATTCCCGTTCACACCTGCACGCCCCCTCCTACCCCGCACATACTCATCCCAGCACTTCCCATTCTCCTGCTCCATACCAGCTCACCCATTTCACAACCCCTGCAACACCCCTAACACCCCCAACCTCCTTCGCCTCGTCTAGGCTTCCACACTTGCCCCACCTCTTCATCCTCTCCTCCCCATCTAATTCCGCAACTCTAAACAAACACTTTTGGTTGCTGTATTTAATTCAGCTTCTCAGCATTTAATTATAATTAACTCAGCCATATATCACTCCTCCTATTTGTTGGATTTTCACTCAAATACCTATGTACTAGTTTGACTCAGTAGGCAGCATGCTCACTTCTGAGCCACAAGGTCCTGGGTTCAAGCCCCACTCCAGAGACTTGAACCCATAATCCAGGTTGATGTGCCCAGTACTTATACGAAGGGAATGCTGCACTGTCAGAGATGCTGTCTTTTGGATAGGATGTTAATGATCCTTTCTGCCCTCACAGTTGGATGTAAAATATCCGGGAGCGCTATTTCAAAGTTATGCCCAGTGTCCTGGACAATATTCAACCTTTAATCAATACAGTTTTTTATTTACCTCATTTGTGGGAACCTGCTATGTTCTTGGTTCTTGTGTTCTTTTCACACAGGGGACTCTCTCAGAGTCAGGACTGCATTGTGAGGTGGATTACCCCCTTATGTCCCCATACAGGATCATAGGGTCAGGCTGGGGTTGACTTCCAACCCCCCCAGCACTCCCCTCCATCATGACTACTGCCATGATCCTCACTCAGTCTGATGGTTAGTGTGCAAAATTGAGAAATATCACATGGGGGCAGCAGAGAGAGCACATTGTACCGTAGAGGGAGCTTTACTCAATATTTAACCCCGTGCTGTATCTGCCCTGGGAGTGTTTGATGGGGACAGCGTAGAAAGAGCTTTACTCTGTATCTAACCTGTGCTGTATCTGTCCTGGGAGTGTTTGATGGGGACGGTGTAGAGGGAGCTTTACTCTGTATCTAACCTGTGCTGTATCTGTCCTGGGAGTGTTTGATGGGGACGGTGTAGAGGGAGCTTTACTCTTTATCTAACCCCATGCTGTTCCTGTCCTGGGAGTGTTTGATGGGGACAGTGTAGAGGGAGCTTTACTCTGTATCTAACCTGTGCTGTACCTGTCCTGGGAGTGTTTGATGGGGACGGTGTAGAGGGAGCTTTACTCTGTATCTAACCCTGTGCTGTACCTGTCCTGGGAGTGTTTGATGGGGATGGTGTAGAGGGAGCTTTACTCTGTATCTAACCCCATGCTGTACCTGTCCTGGGAGTGTTTGATGGGGACAGTGTAGAAGGAGTTTAACTTGAAGTCTTCCAGAACTCTGTTGCAAGCCCCGTTTGCTGAGGTGTTGCCATAATAGTCAACTTGCTAACCAATCAGCACCCTTTCCTCCTGTAGTATAAATTGTTGTGATTATTTGAAATTTGGCTTTCTTGAGTTTGTTCTGGCGTGTACGAGACAAAAAGCTTCGGCAGCACACCTCTCTTTTCAGCTATATTCAAGTTCTGTGCTACCAAGTGACTGTTTATAAACACGTATCTGATATAATGTAGCATTTCTTAGTCTAATTGCAGAGTCTTTTTTTTCCCAAAGTTCTCCGGCTTACAATTATAAAGCTTTATTCACTGATTTCAGCTCCTGTTCACGGAACCCAACTGAAGCTATAAAGGCACGATTGAAAGAGATGGGCGAGACTTTCTGCCAGCGCTACACCCAGCCTGTGGAAAACCAGGCTGGTTCTCATATAGGTGAGAAGCTCAATAGAGCTGACAGCTTTTGTTTCCTCTTTGAAGGCAGAATAAACTCGCACCCCTTTGCCTTGATTGACTATTGTTTTTCCACACACCATCTGTCAGTACTGCCTGGACCATGACCCCACCACTGAACATCAAGCCATTGTTTCCAGGACTGTTACTGACCTCATCTCCTCTGGAGATCTTCCTTCCACAGCTTCCAACCTGATAGTCTCCCAACCTCGGATGGCCCGCTTCTACCTCCTACCCAAAATCCACAAACAGGACTGTCCCGGCAGACCGACCGTGTCAGCCTGTTCCTGCCCCACGGAACTCATTTCTTGCTACCTTGACTCCATTCTCTCTCCCCTTGTCCAGTCCCTTCCCACCTACATCCATGATTCCTCTGACACCCTACATCATATCAACAATTTCCAGTTCCCTGGCCCCAACCGCCTCCTCTTCACCATGGACGCCCAATCCCTCTACACCTCCATCCCCCACCAGGTTGGTCTGATGGCTCTCCGCTTCTTCCTCAAACAGAGGCCCGAACAACCCGCATCCACCACTACTCTCCTCACTACTCACACTGAACAATTTCTCCTTAAACTCCTCTCACTTCCTCCAAATAAAAGGTGTGGCTATGGGTATCCGCATGGGCCCCAGCTATGCCTGTCTCTTTATGGGGTATGTGGAACATTCCTTGTTCCCAGTCCTACTCCGGCCCCCTCCCACAACTCTTTCTCCGGTACATCGATGATTGCTTCATGCTCTCGTCTGGACCTGGAAAAATTTATTAATTTTGCTTCCAATTTCCACCCCTCCATCATTTTCACATGGTCCATCTCTGACACTTCCCTTCCCTTCCTTGACCTCTCTGTCTCAATTTCTGGTGATAGACTGTCCACCAATATCCATTACAAGCCTACCGACTCCCACAGCTACCTCGACTACAGCTCCTCACACCCCGCTTCCTGTAAGGACTCCATCCCATTCTCTCAGTTCCTTTGCCTCCGTCGCATCTGTTCTGATGATGCCACTTTCAAAAACAGTTCCTCTGACATGTCTTCCTTCTTCCTTAACCCACGGAGGTTGACAGCGCCCTCAATCGTGTCTGGCCCATCTCCCGCACATCCGCCCTCACACCTTCTTCTCCCTCCCGGAAACATGATAGGGTCCCCTTTGTCCTCTTGTCCTCACTTATCACCCCTCCAGCCTCCGCATTCAAAGGATTATCCTCTGCCATTTCCACCAACTCCAGCATGATGCCACCACCAAACACGTCTTCCCTTCACCGTCCCCACCGGCCTCATTCCGCAGGGATTGTTCCCTCCGGGACACCCTGGTCCACTCCTCCATCACCCCCGACACCTCAACCCCATCCCACGGCACCTTCCCATGCAACTGCAGAAGGTGCAACACCTGCCCATTTACTTCCCCTCTCCTCACCATCCAAGGGCCCAAACACTCCTTTCAAGTGAAGCAGCATTTCACTTGCACTTCCCTCAATTTAGTCTACTGCGTTCGTTGCTCCCAATGCGGTTTCCTCTACATTGGAGAGACCAAACACAGACTGGGTGACCACTTTGCAGAACACCTTCGGTCTGTCTGCAAGCATTACCCAGACCTCCCTGTCGCTTGCCATTTCAACAGTCCACCCTGCTCTCATGCCCACATGTCCGTCCTTGGCCTGCTGCATTGTTCCAGTGAAGCTCAACGCAAACTGGAGGAACAGCACCTCATCTTCCGACTAGGCACTTTACAGCCTTCCGGACTGAATATTGAGTTCAACAATTTTAGATCATGAACTCTCTCCTCCATCCCCACCCCCTTTCCGATCTCCTCCCCCCACCCCGCCACCTTTTTTTTCCAATAATTTATATAGATTTTTCTTTTCCCACCTATTTCCATTATTTTTAAATGTATTTCCATCCATTGTTTTATCTCTACCTTTTAGCCTTTTTCGATTCCTTCACCCCACTCCACCCCCACTAGGGCTAATCTATACCTTGCTCGTCCTGCTTTCTACCCTTAATGTCACCTATTAGCACATTGCTTAGATAATATCACCACCTTCAACACCTCTTTGTCCTTTTGTCTGTGACATCTTTTGGTTATCTCCACCTATCACTGGCCCTCTATCCAGCTCTACTTGTCCCACCCCCGCTTAAACCAGTTTATATTTCACCTCTCTTCTATTTTTATTTAGTTCTGTTGAAGGGTCATTCGGACTCGCAACGTTAACTGTGTTCCTCTCCACGGATGCTGCCAGACCTGCTGAGTTTTTCCAGGTATTTTTGTTTCTGCTTGGAAACCAGCTGCTGGAAGGTTCTCATGCATTCACTGCCCCTGAAATGTTATCTTCCTTACTATGGGGAAGCTTTGTTTGCGACCTTTCTACACCAGGAGGAAGAATTAGGTCTGAAAATAATCTTGAGCAGACACCAGGGCTGTAACCACATTTCCATTATCCAGTAAAAGATGTCCACCATGGCAAATTTCTCTAAAGTGACTGCTGTGTCCAGCAGCTGCATCAATGCTATGTTATACTTTTCAGCTTTGTAATTGTATATATAGATGAATTGAGTGCCATGTGACCTTAAACAAACCTGTTGCCTAGGTTTGTAAACTTTGGTGACCATGAAGAGTTAGTTTTTGAGAGATCATTTAAGTTCTATTAATACTGTCCTGTTACAAGGTCTGTCGGCATCTGCTTCAACCATATTATTGATATGCAGTTCTAGAGAGTGACATTTGTATAAAATATATCTTCCTGATTTATAAAATTGCAGATTTATTGGTAAGGATATTTGGCTCTCCAACCTGCACATTTCCTGTCCTAACCATTTCACCTTTATTTGAAAAGACTATCAAGCAGTTATGCGCAAAACTAAATCTCAGTATGAATCACTAGCTTTGGGACTCAAGGGCAAAGATTGAGGGATAATGAATTCAAATCGGTTTAAAAATCTAGAGCTGTACCACTTTCTATTGAGCATTCATATGCCCATTTTTATGAAGAAGCCTCTTCTGTAAAAGTTTCTTGACTCTCATTGCCATATGAAATAGGAGCAGGAGTAAGCCATTTGGCCCCTTGAGCCTGCTCCATCATTCAATAAGACCATGGCTGATCTGATTGTGGCCTTAATTCTACTTCCCTGTAAACCCCCCATAACCTTTGCCTGCCTTGTAAATCAAAAACCTGTCTAATTCAGCCTTGAATATATTCAGTGACCCAGCCTGCACTGCTGTCAGGGATAGAGAATACCAAAGATTAACCACCCTCTGAAAGAAGCAATTCCTCCCCATCTCCATCTTAAATGGGAGAGTCCCTTATTTTTAAACTGTACCCCTTAGTTTAGATTACCCCACAAGGGAAGGAGGCTTGTGTGGAACATAGACCCGCATGGACCTGTTGCACCAAATGGCCTTATGCTGCAGACTCTTAATCCCATTAAAGTGACCATGACAATTTGTTTTCTCCTCCCCTATCATCACTGCAGGTATATACTGTAGAAAGATTTTCCCATCTTTTGCTGTTGTATTTCAAATTTCCAGCATCGTTGGTATTTTGCTTTCAGTGCTGTCCCTGATCTGGACTAGTATTTAATACAGATGCTGGGTAGCTAAAATGTAGAGTGTTCTAATCCCTAGGGCTAACATCCCTCATTTAATGAGCACAAGTACTAATAAAAATTAAATTTGCAAAAGAACTCCATGGTCCATTTCAGAGCAGGGAGTTCCCTTGGTGAATAGATTAAAATTCTGCCCAGACTCAAAAGCAGATTCTCATCACACCATATGACAGGGAAAGGCTGGCTGATCCAACTAGCCTATTCCGTATATTTGTGATGCCTTATGCATCATGTTCTCAGATGCCAAGTAGTCTCCTGTAGAAAAACCAGATTAAAAACCCAAGGCCGACAAGGGAGCAAGATCTGTAAAATTTCAATCCCGCTTACCGATAGAAACTAGTCCAGGAAATTACATGACCTATATTATTCAGTGCCTAACTCCCGTATGATGCCTCCACCAATGAGAAACCAATCCAGTTCTCTCTTTAAAAGGCACGAATTTTTAATTCTCTTTAAAAGTATGAATTGCTTTGAGATATTTGAATATGAGATGGTGTCATATAATTTAAGTAGTTTTCCTAAATGACTTTCTACTCTCTTCTATTGAATAATTGTAATCCATATGTCAGTATCTTATTCACCATTGCTTAGCTAGTGATTTGATAAATGTTCTTTTTACAAATGTTGCTCCTTCCATAATGTTTTGATAGCTCACAATGAAAATGTTAAGACCATGTTCTCTCACTAAATCTGAAGGAATTTATGGAAATCCCTTTTGTGTTTGGATCATTTGAAACAGATTTTGCCATCAAACGGTTGCGGCTTGCTGAAATCTTGTATTGGAAAATCCTGGAGACAGTGATGGTGCAGGAAAGTCGTCGAAACACTGGGAAAGACATGACTGTGAGTAGCTGGAGCAGCTTTGCATGTCGGAGACGTATCACTATTCTGTACCTCAGTACATTGTGGAGACTTGTAATTTAAGTGAATTTTAATTCTCTAGGTGTTGCTGGAGCAAGATATTTTTCATCGCTCTCTGATGGCTTGCTGCCTGGAGATAGTTCTCTCCTCCTATAGTTCCCAGCGTACTTTCCCATGGATTATCGACATCCTGAATCTTAGCCCCTTTTACTTCTACAAGGTAAGTTAAGAATTTTTGATCCTAAGATAGACATTGATGAGGATACTCATTTAGCCAATTTCAGCTCTTAAAAACTTCAGAGTTCTGGCCTCCACTACTTCACCATGGTCCATCCTATATGTCAATCAGTATTTTGTGTGGTTGAGAGACATACTTCCAGTCCTGTGTTACTGTAACTGGGTGATATTTTGCTAAAATAACTTTATTTCATTAATTTTTAGTTCCATTCTCCCCACAACTTGGGTGTTTATTACTTCTCTCATGGACCACCAATGAACCAAGTGGTGGATTTGAATTTGAGTGCTTTCTGCAAACCTCAGTGTAATCTAACTTGCTACCACATGCACTTAATGAAGTTAGAGCAGCTATGTAACAACTAACAAGAATTTCTTACGCAAAAGCAAAATGGTGAACATTTGAAGTACAAACAGAAAATGCTGGAAGTACTCAGCAGGTCGGGCAACATCTGTGGAGAGAGAAACAAGAGTTAATGTTTCAGGTCATGACTTTTCTTCAGAACAAAAGACTTTCTTGGCCTAAACCTACTGATCAGGATCAGAACCCATATTTCCAACCTTGATCAGACAAAAAAAAATTCCCACTTACCTTCCTTTGATTTTTCTGGGCAATCTGCTGATGAAGATTTCTTCCAAACTGACTCAACACATGAAACCTCAGAGATACCAGCAAAGGGAATCTGTGCTGAAACCACATCCACTTTTTACAGAACAAAAACAAAAATACCTGGAAAAACTCAGCAGGTCTGGCAGCATCTGCGCATAGGAACACAGTTAACGTTTCGAGTCCGTATGACTCTTCAACAGAACTAAGTAAAAATAGAAGAGAGGTGAAATATAAGCTGGTTTAAGGGGGGAGGGGGGTGGGACAAGACGAGCTGGATAGAGGGTCTCTATCCAGCTCTTCTTGTCCCACTCCCCTCTTTAAACCAGCTTAATTTTTCCCCTCTTCTATTTTTACTTAGTTCTGTTGAAGAGTCATACGGACTTGAAACGTTAACTGTGTTCCTCTCCGCAAATGCTGCCAGACCTGCTGAGTTTTTCCAGGTATTTTTGTTTTTGTTTTGGATTTCCAGCATCCGCAGTTTTTTGCTTTTATCCCCCTTTTTACAGCACTGGCTGCTGTATTTTTTTATATATTGATTCACGGGATGTGGGCTTCATTGGCTGGGCCAACATTTATTGCCCTTTCCTAATTGCCCTTGAGAAGGTGGTGGTGAGCTGCCTTCTTGAACTGCTTCAGTCCATGTGGTAAGGTACACCCAAGGTGCTGTTAGGGAGAAAGTTGGAGGATTTTAAAGGGATTAGGGTAGGTGAAGTAAGTTGGTGAGTGAGCAGGATGGCAGCTGTGCTGGGTCGAGAGGAGTCAGGAATCAGGGGGTCGATCGGGGGAGGTCAAGGTGGGAGTCAGGGGGATCAGTGTGTGGTGGCGGAGGTGGCGGGGGGGGAACATCGTTCCTATGGTTACCCAGAAGTTAGACCAGGATTTTCCTGTCTAACATTTCCTGGGTAACTGTCTAGGTAAGTAAGTCATAACTCTCCAAAGTTTCTGACTGTAACTCCAAGTTGGAGATCTGTTCAGAGAATCCTGGGAGCAGGGGAATTGCCCATCGGAAGTTCAAACTTCCCGGCAACTCCCACGGAGTCATTGTGTTGGGATATCCGAAGGGTCTCTTGGTGCATCAAGGGAGATGGGCCCTTATGTCTTTGTGAACCATCTCCGGAACTCTGATACTTGATACAGAAAAGGTATTCCATCCAGGGTAAGGCAGACCCAACCGGAAATAACTCAGTGTCCAAATACACCATCCAAAGCAGCCCTGATTTCTGTGAGCTGGTATGTAGGATTCTGACTCTCTGAATCAAAATGTCAGCAGCAACAAATATAAACCAATACATCAATCTATTTATAATCTATATATAATATACCAGAAGTCTTGTGCATGCCGCACACATTTCCTCTTATTCTAGTTACTGTCATGTTATTTGCCATTTATTTTCAATGGTGCTCCTTTACTTATCCTATCTGACCCTCCCAGACAGGCCATAGGCTGGCAGAAGAAAGGAAAATATCTGTGATTCAGGAGGAGGTTGCTCTACTAAAGCCAGATATTGGTGAGGAGAGAGAGGCAATTTTAATCCTTCCAATGTTGGGAAACATTTAAAATACTGAGTTACATAGCTGCCATGGAGGCAGCAGGACCCCTCAGTCTTATTTTTAACCTGCTTTCCTGAGCAGGTGGCAAGGAAAAGCAGCCAAAGTCAGTGCGGTCCCTCTTTATATAAGCATGTCAGGTCCCAATGCTAAATTTGGCTCTAGCGTGAGTGGGGAAGCTCCTGTGCTCTTCCACCAGCCCAACCTGGGACAGAGAAGAATCCGCCCCAGCTTTTCTTTCTGTTGTGGAGCAGGATCCCCGGTTACCTCGCTACCTACTGCACCTGGAGTTAAAATCAGGCTGTACTCTACACCTGACCCATACTTGATACTGGAGATCAAATGTGTGAATTTGACTAAGGGCTTTTAGTAACCGCAAAATTGAATGTTGTACCCCAGAGAATATGCTGCATAGCATATTTATTCCAATCATAGCACATTCCTGTATAGCATATACCTTAGCATCACTGGGAAGGCCTTCACTCGGGTCATGCTTAAACGACTCCATCTACTTGCAGACCGAGTATATCCAGCAGTACAGTGCCGTTTCCCCGCTGGTACATCTACATTGGACATGATCTCCTGCCAGCTACAGGAGAAGTGTAGGGAACAGGATATTTACTTTTGCAGATCTCACTAAAGCATTCAATATCATTACCAGGGCAGGACTCTACAAGATTCTGAACAAAAAACTCCTCAGTCCCATCAGCTCCTTTCATGACAACAGGCAATGTACTATACAGTTTGATGGTTCCACTTCCGACAGTTTCAAGGTGAAGAATGGAGTGAAACAGGGCTGTGCCCTAGCCCACACTTTGGTATCTTCTCCATACTCCTGACCCTTGCCTTCCTTACAGAAACAGGTGTTTACCTGCATAGTTGGTCAGATGGTGGGCTCCACAATCTGTACTGAAAGCGACGGCAAAAATACAGCACGTCTTGATCAGAGAACTTTTCTGTGCTGAGGACGCTGTGCTAGTCAGTCATATGGCAACTCAGCTACAAAGTCTCATGGATTGTCTCTCCCATGCCTGCAGCTTGTCCTCCCTTATTGTAAGCACCAAGAAAACAATAGCTATGCGGAAAGGCATAGACAAGTCAGGGATGGTCAGCATGGATTTGTTAAAGGAAGGTCTTGCCTCATAAATTTGATTGAATTCTTTGAGGAAGTAACAAGAAGGGTTGATGAAGGTAGTGCAGTGGATGTTGTGTACATGGATTTTAGCAAGGCATTTGACAAGGTCCCACATGGCAGATTGGTCAGGAAAGTAAAAGCCCATGGGATTCAGGGTAATGTGGCAAACTGGATAAAAGGTTGGCTTTGTAACAGGAAACAAAGGGTAATTAATGGCTGATGGATGCCCTTGCGAATGGAAAGTTGTCTCAAATGGTGTTCCACAGGGCTCGGTGTTGGGACCCTTGCTGTTTGTGTTATATATTAATGATTTGGACGTGAATGTGGGGGGCACGATTGGGAAATTTGCAGATGACACAAAGATTGGCCGAGTAGTGGATAGTGTAGAGGATAGCCATAATCTCCAAAACAATATAGATGGGTTGGTGGAGTGGGCGGTAGAGTGGCAGATAGATTTTAACATAGAGAAGTGTGAGGTCATACATTTAGGGAGCTCAAACAGTTACAGGGATTACAAAATAAATGGGAATATACCAAGAGGGGTAGATGAAGTGAGAGATCTTGGTGTACAAGTACACAGGTCCCTGACAGCAGCAGTTCAAGTAGACAAGGCTGTAAAGAAAGCATGGAATGCTCTCCTTCATTGGTAGAGGTATAGAATATAAAAGTAAGGATATAATGTTGGAATTGTATAAAACACTGGTGAGGCCACAACTGGAGTATTGTGTGCAGTTCTGGTCACCACATTACAGGAAGGACGTAATAGCTCTGGAGACAGTGCAGAGGAAGTTTACAAGAATGTTGCCAGGGTTAGAACAGCGTAGCTATGAGGAGAGATTGGATAGTTTGGGGTTATTTTCCTTAGAACAAAAAGGCTGAGAGGTGACTTGATTGAGGTGTACAAAATTATGAGGGGAATAGATAAAGTGGACAGGATAAAATTGTTTCCCTTGATGGAGAATTCTAGAACCAGGGGACATAGATTCAAGATAAATGGCAGAAGGTGTAGGGGGGACATGAGGAAGAACTTTTTTACGCAGAGGGTAGTGGGTGTCTGGAATTCGCTGCCCAAGTTGGTGGTAGAGGCAGAAACTTTAAACTCTTTTAAGAAGTACCTGGATCTGCACCTAAAGTGCTGTAAGCTGCAGGGCTATGGGCCGAGTGCAGGAAGGTGGGATTTGAAAGGGCACCTGGGTGTCCTCGGGCTGGCATGGACAAGATGGGCCGAATGGCCTCCCTCTGTGCTGTAACTTTTCTATGGCTCTACCTAAAAATGAGGTGTCACCTGGTGAAGCTACAACTCAGCATAAGCAGCATAAGCATAAGCAGCAAGTGATAGAGCTAAGCAATCCTGCAACCAACGAATCAGATCTAAGCTCTGCAGTCCTGCCACATTTAGGCGTGAATGGTGGTGGACAATTAAACAATTCACTGGAGGAGGAGGCTCCACAAATATCCCAATCCTCTATGATGGGGGAGTGCAGCACATCCTCCTCACAACTCCCATTTCCCACCTAGCTTAGTGTCGTCAGCAAACTTGGAAATATTACATTTGGTCCCCACATCCAAAATCCCTTCCAGAGCTAAGGAATTTTGGAAGATTATAACCAATGCCCCTACTATCTCTGCAGCCTCTTTTAAGACCCTACGATGCAGGCCATCTGATCCTGGGGGCTTGTCAGCCTCAGGTCTAATAGTTTTCCCAGCACCTTTTCCGTAGTGATGGCGATTGTTTTAAGTTCCTCCCTCCCTTTCAGCTCTTGATTTTCAAGTCTCTGTGGGAAGTTTTCTAAATCCTCTACCGTGAAGACAGACACAAAATACCTGTTCACCGCCTCTACCATTTCTTTGTTTTCCATTATTAATTCCCCAGACTCACCCCTAGAGGACCAACACTAGCTTTAGTTACTCTTTTCCTATTGAAATACTTGTAGAAACCTTTACTGCCTGTTTTTATATTACTAGCTCTCTTTCTCTCATCCTCTACTCTCCCGCTCTTTTATTTTTTCATTCTCTGCTGGCTCTTAAACTTACCACTTGTGGCAGAGCCTGCTTCTCACAGATTGGTCTCAGCCATTAGCAAAAATAGACCATTTGAAGCTACCCCATTCCCAATGGATTTGATTTGTTGCATGTGTGTCATCTTACAGAGACGGAAGGTTGCTGACTACAACGCCAGAAAACTGGATGCTCAGTCATTGAGCAAGACTGAAATCAACAGATTTTTGGACACTAAGAGAATTGAGAGATGGGAAAGTGAAATTGAGGTAGAAGATCAGCCATGATATTGAATGGCAGAGTAGGCTAGAGGGGCTGCATTACCTGTTCCTGCTCCTATTCATGTTCTTAAGAGGAATTGCAATAACAAGCCTACTACATTTGGAGGCATTCATTGTATGATCAAATTTAAATCAACAATATATAATGAAGCAGTTCATTCAGCTTAATGGTATGACTGGATAGAATGTTCTGTCCATTACACCATGATGACATAACGTAATTTAAACTATTACCTAGAATGAATATTGTCATTTAATATGATTAGCGCTAATGTCAGTGACACTAATTATGGTGATAACCATTCCTGTAGGTGATAGAAGTGTTAATTCGGGCAGAGGACGGTCTTTCCCGTGACATGGTGAAACACCTCAACAATATTGAAGAGCAGATTTTGGAGAGTCGGGCTTGGAGCCATGACTCAGCTCTTTGGAACGCTTTGCTTGGAGCAGACAATAAGGTTCCAACGTGTGAAGAGGTAAGTTGCAGATACATTACACATTCTTTTAAGTAATGTATATTCGATGAGTTATAATTATCATAAAGTCCTGTGTTAACTTTCTAGAGCATGGACTGTGTGGCCAAGTGGTCAGCAGTTTTACTTGTCCATACTTCTGCTTATTATCATGGATACTCCACTCTGTAAAATGTTTCCATTTTCATAAGAATTAGAAGTTAGATAAGGCCTCTTTCTTGTATGATGTAGACTGGTTATTTTTCATCATTTTTTTTCAGTGCCACAAATCGACCCCATTGCCTATGAATGCTTAGTTGACTTGATATTTAATCATTCTTCTTCGCTGTTTCCTTATAACCATTCCACATCTCCTCTGAACCCATAGATCAACCACCATTACCCCGATCAGCCCTCCATTTTTGGCTCCATGATTGCATGTAACTTTTTAATCAACTTCCTATGTACTCTGGTTGATACACTGTCCCTCTGATGATTCCCAGCTCTATCCCTCTTTATAGACTCAGAACTTTTCAGCTGGCTAGTGACTGTTTAATTCTGATCTTTACTTATGCTCAACAAGACATAATTCCGCTGTTGCTTCTTAGCCCACTGTTGTTGAAATTATTTTCTTCTCTCCTCTCCATTGTCCCTACCTGTCTTCCCTTGTTCCTTAATATCTATAGAATTCAGGAGCATTGCTGATGGACTGGATGGTTGCTTGTGACTGAAGGGCCACTATTCATTTGGATAGCCATGGGTTAATCAAGAATAGCCAGCATAAATTTGTTAAAGGCAAATTGTATCTAGCTTGATTGAATTCTTTGATGAGATAACAGAGCAAGTTAATTTCCGAAGACAAAGGACAAAGTGCTATACAGAAGGCTTATTAAGAAGATGGAAGCATATGGAATTAAGGGGAAAGTGGGGAATGAATACAAATTAACTCAGTAGTTGGAAGCAAAGTGTGGTGGTGGATGGATGTTTTCAGGAGGTAGTTTGTAGCGGTGCTCCCCAAAGAACAATTCTTACATGCGACCTAAACTCAGATGTAAGGAGTACCATTATTAATTTAAATAGTCATTTGGTAGTACTGAACTTGAGTATTGCTGAAGAAAAGACATGTTGAAGCTTTTCGCCTTCCACTCTTCAGAACATTACATCATAAGACGTAGGAACAGAAGTAGGCCATTCGGCCCAACGAGTCTGCTGCACCATTCAATGAGGCCGTGGCTGATCTGATAATCCTCAACTCCACTTTCCTGCCTTTTCCCCATATCCCTGAATTCCGTGACTGATAGCTTCAAGGCTATCTCAGCCTTGGCTATACTTAACGACCCAGCCTCTACAGCCCTCTGCGGTAAAGAATTCCACAGATTGACTACCCTCTGAGAGAAGAAATTCCTCCTCATCTCTGTTTTAAGTGGGAGTTCCCTTCTGAGGTTATGCCCTCTGGTCCTAGACTCTCCCACGAAGGGAATAACCTCTCAGCATCTACCCTGTCAAGCCCCCTAAGAATCTCTCATGTTTCAATAAGGTCGCCTCTCATTCTTCTAAACTCCAATGAGTACAGGCCCAACCTACTCAATCTCTTCCATAAGAAAATCCCTCCATCCCCGGGATCAACCTGGTGAACCTTCTATGGACTGCCTCCAATGCCATTATATCTTTGCTTAGATAAGGTGACCAAAACTGCTCACTGTATTCTAGGTGTGGTCTAGCTAGTGTCTTGTGTAGTTTTAGCAAGACTTTCCTATTTTTATACTCCATTCCCTTGAAATAAAGGCCAACGTTCTACTTGCCTTACCTATTACCTACAGAACTTGTAAGTTAACTGTTTGGGATTCATACACAAGGACCCCCAAATCCCTCGGTGCTGCAGCTTTCTTCAGTCTTTCTCCATTTAAATAATATTCAGCTCCTTTATTCTTCCTGCCAAAGTGCATAACCTCACACTTTCCCACATTATATTCTATCTGCCACGTTTTTGCCCACCCACTTAACCTGTCTATATCCCTTGGTAGACTCTTTGTGTCATCCTCACCACTTGCCTTCCTTTTGCGTCATCCACAAACTTGGCAATAGTACATTCACTTCCCTCATCCAAGTCATTAATATATATTGTAAATAACTGTGGCCCCAGCACTGATCCCTGTGGAGCTCCACTAGTTACAGGTTGCCATCCTGAAAATTGCCCCCATATCCCAACTCTCTGTCTTCTATTAGTTAGCCAGTCCTCTATCCATGCCAATATACTATCCCCAACACCATGGGCTCTTATCTTATTAAGTAGCCTTATGTGTGGTACCTTATCGAATGCCTTTTGGAAATCCAAATCCATTATATCTGCTGGTTCCCCTTTATCTATCCTGCTTGTTACCTCCTCAAAGAATTCTAATAAATTTGTCAGGCGTGATTTCCCCTTCTTGAAGCCATGCTGACTCTGCTTGACTAGATTGTGCATTTCTAAATGCTCTGCTATTACATCCTTTATAATAGACTCCAACATTTTCCCAATGACATATGTTAAGCTAACTGGCCTATAGTTACCTGTTTTTGTATCTCCCTCCCTTTTTGAATAAGGGTATTACATTGGCAGTTTTGCAATCCTCTGGGACTTTTCCAGAATCTAAGGATTCTTGGAAGATTACTACCAGTGCATCCACTATCTCTGCAGCTATTTCCTTTAATATTCTAGGATGCAATCCCAGGTCCAGGTCACTTATCGGCCTTTAGCCCCATTAGTTTCCCTAGTACTTTTTCTCTAGTGATAGTTAATGTATTTATTTTCTCCCATCTTTTGCCCCTTGGTTATTCAGTATTTTTGGAATGCTATTAGTGTCTTCTACCATGAAGACTGATGCAAAGTATTTATTCAACTCCTCTGCCATTTCCTGGTTCCCCATTATTATTTCCCCAGCCTCATTCACTAAGGAGCCTATGTTGACTTTGGCCTCTCTCTTCCTTTTTATATATTTAAAGAAGCTCTTGCTGTCTGTTTTTATATTACTTGCTAGTTTACCCTCAAAGTTTATTTTCTCCCCCTTTATTATTTTTTTGATCGTCTTCTGTTGGTTTTTAAAACATTCCCAATCCGCTGGCTTACCATTAATCTTTGCCACGTTGTATGTTTTCTCTTTCACTTTGATACTATCTTTAACACTTCACATGAATATCAATATAAAGGGAAAACAGCAGTTTATGCTGTATTTGAATTGGCTGCTGATTGCTTGACAAGTGGACACTGATTGGCAGAGAAGTTGTTGTTTGCCCCTTATATTAGTATTCTTGCAAAGCGCCCTGAAGAATTGCATAACAAAAAACTTTGTCATGGAACTTTTTGCAGCAATATTCATCTTAATTTGTAGATGCTACAAAACTTGACAAAGTACTAGTTAGTGATGAGTATAGTAATAGGCTTCAGATGTCAGGCAGGAGAGTGAAATGGGCAGGAGCATGACAGATGGAGTTCAAGGTGGAGAAGTGTAAAGTGATGCACTTTGGGAGGACTAATATGGAAATACAGTATAATGGCAAGGTTTTGATAAGTATCGCTCAGCCGAGACACCTTGGTGTCCATATACAGGAATCCTTAAAGTTGATGGAGCAAGTTGGTAAAGTGATTATAAAGCATATGGGTTACTTGGGTTTATAAATAGTAGAAAAGAATACAAAACCAAAGAGGACATACTAGAACTTTATAAATCACTAGCTGACCTGAACTGGAGCATTATGAACAATTCTAGTCACCACGCTTCAGGAAAGATAAAGAGAGCATGGGGCCAAGACACCTAAAACTATGGCCCCCAATGGTGGGTTATAGGGAGAGGAAATACACAAGTGCATGTCAAGAACAGATCTGAAGACAAGCAGTCTGATAGCATGGAGGCCGAGGATGAATTGAGGGACACGGTGGCTATGGGCCCTGATAATATTCTGGCAATATTACTGAAGACGTGCTCCAGAACTCACCACGCCTCTAGCCAAGCTGTTCCAGTACAACTGCAACACTGGCATCTACCCAGCAATGTGGAAAATTGCCCAGGTATGTCCTTTACACAAAAAGCAGGACAAAACCAACCCAGCCAATTACCGCCCCATCAGTCTACTCTCGATCATCAGTAGAGTGATAGAAGGGGTCAACAACAATGCTATCAAGTGACACTTACTTAGAAGTAAACCTGCTCACTGATACCCAGTTTGGGTTCCACCAGGATCACTCAACTCCTGTCCCCATTACAGCCTTGGTTCAAACATGGACAAAAGAGCTGAATTCCAGAGGTGAGAGTTACATTAAGGCTCCAGTTGACCGAGTATGGCATCAAGGAGCCCTAGCAAAACTGGAGTCAGTAGAAATCAGGGGGAAGCTGGTTGTGGTTGTTGGAGGTTAGATATCTCAGTTCTAAGACATTACTGCAGGAGTTCCTCAGCTTGGTGTCCTCTTGGTGTCCTCGGTCCAACCGTCTTCAGCTGCTTTGTCAATGATCTTCCTTCCATTGTAAGGTCAGAAGTGGAGATGTTCGTTGACAATTGCACAATGTTCAGCACCATTCTCACCTCCTTAGATACTGCAGCAGTCCATGTCCAAATGCAGCAAGACCTGGACAATATTCAGGTTTGGACTGACAAGTGGCAAGTAACGTTCTACCATACAAGTGCCAAGCAATGACCATCTCCAACAAGACAGAATCTAACCATCGCCCCTTGACATTCAATGGCATTACCTTCGCTGAATCCCTTTTTATCAACATCCTGGGGGTTACCATTGACCAGAAACTGAACTGGACTAGCCATCAGGGGGAGGCTGTGACATAGTGGTATTGTCACTGGACTGGTAATTCAGGTCCCCAGAGCATTAACCTGGGTCTTTGGATTACCAGCCCAGTGACAATACCACTATGCCACAGCCTCCCCCTGATGGCTAGTCCAGTTCGGTTTCTGGTCAATGGTAACCCCCAGGACGATGATAGTAAGGGATAGTAGTGGGTTCGAATCCCATCACGGCAGTTGGTGAAATTTGAATTCAATAAATATCCGGAATTAAAAATCGAATGATAACCATGAAACCATTGTCAATTGTTGTAAAAACCCATCTGGTTCATTAATGTCCTTTAGGGAAGGAAATTTGTCCTCCTTACCTGGTCTGGCTTACATGTGACTCCAAGCCCTCCAACTAGCCCTCTCAACAAGGGCAGTTGGGGATGGGCAATAAATGGCCAATGATGCCCACATCCCATGAGCGAATAAAAAATATATATATAAAAATACTGTGGCTACAAGAGCAAGTCAGCTAGGAATCCTGTGGTGAGTAACTCACTTCCTGACTCCCCAAAGCCTGTCCACCATCTACAAGGCACAAGTCAGGAGTGTGATGGAATACTCCCCACTTGCCTGGATGAGTGCAACTCCCACAATACTCAAGAAGCTTGACACTGTCCAGGACAGAGCAGCCAGGTTGATTGGTACCACATCCACAAACATTCACTCCCTCCATCACCGACGAATAGCAGCAGTCTGTACAATCTACAAGAAGCACTGCAGAACCTCACCAAGGCCCCTTAGACAGCACCTTCCAAACCATGACTGTTACAATCTAGAAGGACAAGGGCAGCAGATAGATGGGAACACCACCACCTGGAAGTTGCCCTCCAAGCCACTCACCATCCTGACTTGGAAATATATCGCTGTTCCTTCACTGTTGCTGGGCCAAAATCCTGGAACTCCCTCCCTAACCACACTGTGGGTGTACCTACATCACATGGACGGCAGTGGTTCAAGAAATCAGCTCACCACCACCTTCTCAAGGGCAATTAGGGATAGGCAATAAATGCTGGCATAGCCAGCGATGCCCACATCCCGTAAATGAAAGAAAAAGGTGGTGAAGAGCTAGAGCTAGGTGTCAACAGCTTACATGTGGAATCTGACCACATATCTAGAATGGGTACAAATATTACCAGGGATGAGCAACTTCAGTTATGAGGTGAGATAGGAACAGAGAGATTGGTTGAGAGTTGACTTGAATGTTTTCAAGATAATGAGACATTTTGAGGGGAAATGAGAGGACACTCTGTTGTTGGAATCTGGAACACTGTCCAAAAAGGTGATCGATGCTGATTGCATAAACAATTTTAAAGGGGACTTGGGCAGGTATTTGAGGATGTGGAACACACAGGGTTACAGGACAAAAAGCGGGGATGCGTGATTAAACACAACTGCTCTTTCAAAGGAGCAGCACCAATATGACAGGCCTAATGGTTTCCTTCTGTGCTGTATGATTCTGAGATTCTCTCAGAGTCTATTTATGTATCTTGGCTGCCGCTCCAAGCACAAAACCATTCCTCTTTTCCTGCTATGCATGTAAAGGTAAGGAAGTCTTGTTGATATTTAAAGATCTTTGGTGAGACCATGGCTAGAATACTGTTTACAGTTCACTGTTCCTGTATCCTTACCTAAAGAGGGATTATACTTCATCAGTGACCACATCCTGGTCACCACACCTTAGGAAGAATGTGAGGATCCTTAAGGGGCTGCAGAGGAGATTTATCATAGTAGTTCCAGGGATGAGGGATTTTAGCTTCAAGGTTAAGTTAGAGAAGCTGGGATTGTTCTCCTTGGAGCAAAGGCGGTTGAGGAGAGATCTGATAAAGGTGTACAAGATTGACTGTTTTAGGTAAGGTAGACAAGGAAATGTTGTTCTCATTAGCTAGTGGTACAAGAACCAGGGAGCACCAATTTAATGTTTTGGGCAAAAGATGCAGGGATGATGTATGGAAGAACTTTTTTATGCAGCAAATGGCAATGACCTGGAACTCTGCCTACAAGAGTGGTGGAACTGGAGACGATCAAAAGGAAATTGGATGCACACATGAGGAAAATAAATTTGCAGGGCTACAGGAATAGGACTGGTGAATGGGATTGACTGACCTACAAATCTACAGATGGCCCAAATGGCCTCTTTGTGTGCTGTTATGACTCTGTGACATAGCCTATTGGATAAGGCATCTAACTTTGGTATTAACAAAAATTGCTGGAAAAACTCAGCAGGCCTGACAGCATCCGCGGAGAGAAAGACAGAGTTAACGTTTCGAGTCCGTATGACTCTTCTTCAGAACTAAAGAGAAGTAGAAATGTGGTGAAATATATACTGTTTAAGGGGAAAAGCAAAAAACTGCGGATGCTGGAAATCCAAAACAAAAACAAAAATACCTGGAAAAACGCAGCAGGTCTGACAGCATCTGTGGAGAGGAACATAGTTAACGTTTTGAGTCTGAATGACTCTTCACCAGAACTAAGGAAAAATAGAAAAGAGGTGAAATATAAACTGGTTTAAGGGGGCGGGGTGGGACAGGTAGAGCTGGATAGAGGGCCAGTGATAGGTGGAGATAGCCAAAAGACGTCATAGACAAAAGGACAAAGAGGTGTTGACGGTGGTGACATTAGCTAAGAAATGTGCTAATGGTGACATTAAGGATAGAAAGCAGGACGAGCAAGGTACAGGTAGCCCTAGTGGGGGTGGGTGGGGGGAAGGGATCGAAATAGGCTGAAAGGTAGAGGTATGGATGGAAATACATATAAAAATAATGGAAATAGGTGGGAAAAGAAAAATACATATATTTTTCAATCCCTTCCCCCACCCCACCCCCACTAGGGCTACCTGTACCTTGCTCGTCCTGCTTTCTACCCTTAATGTCACCATTAGCACATTTCTAAGCTAATATCACCACCGTCAACACCTCCTTGTCCTTTTGGCTATCTCCACCTATCGCTGGCCCTCTATCCAGCTCTACCTGTCCCACCCCACCACTCCCCCCAAACCAGCTTATATTTCACCTCTTTTCTAGTTTTCCTTAGTTCTGGTGAAGAGTCATTTGGACTCGAAACGTTAACTGTGTTCCTCTCCGCAGTTGCTGTCAGACCTGCTGAGTTTTTCCAGGTATTTTTGTTTTTGTTACTGTTTAAGGGAGATGGAACAGGTGAAGCTGGATAGAAGGCCAGTGATAGGTCCAAAGGAGAGATTGACAAAGATGTCATAAGCAAAAGGTTGAATGGGTGTTGACGGTGGTGATACTGGCTAAAGAAGGTGCTAATGGTGATATTAGGAGTAGAGAAAGCAGGATGAGCAAGTGACAGATGGCCCTAGTGGGGATGGGTTGGGAAGAGGGGACGGTGTCGGAGGAAATATCAAAATAGGCTAAAAGGTGGGGATAAAACAATGAAAGGAAATAAATTTAAAAAATAATAACAGAAATAGTTGGGGGAAAAATATATATATAAAAAATAAAAAAATAAATATTTGAAAAAAAGGGTGAGGAGAGAGTTCGTGATCTGAAGTTGTTGATCTCAATATTCAGTCCAGAAGGCTGTAAAGTACCTAATCGGAAGATGAGGTGCTGTTCCTCCAGTTTGCATTGAGCTTCACTGGAACAATGCAGCAGGCCAAGGACAGACATGTGGGCATGAGAGCAGGGTGGTGTGTTGAAATGGCAAGCGACAGGGAGGTCTGGGTCATGCTTGTGGACAGACCGAAGGTGTTCCGCAAAGCGGTCACCCAGTCTGCGTTTGGTCTCTCCAATGTAGAGGAGACCGCATTGGGAGCAGCGAATGCAGTAGTCCAGATTGAGGAAAGTGCAAGTGAAGCACTGCTTCACCTGAAAGGAGTGTTTGGGCCCTTGGGCGATGAGGAGAGGGGAAATAAAGGGGCAGGTGTTGCACCTTCGGCACTTGCATGGGAAGGTGCAGTGGGAGGAGGTTGAGGTGTAGGGGGTGATGGAGGAGTGGACCAGGGTGTCCCGTCCTGTCGCTTGCCATTTTCAACACAGCACTCTGCTAATTTTTGTATATATATTTTTTTCCCACCTATTTCTATTTTTATTTTTAAAATTTATTTCCATTCATTGTTTTATCCCCACCTTTTGGCCTATTTTGATCTTTTCTCCCACATTATCCCCTCCCCCTCAACCCACCCCCACTAGGGCCATCTGTCACTTGCTCACCCTGTTTTCTACTCTCAATGTCACCATTAGCACCTCCTTTAGCCAGTATCACCACCGTCAACACCCCTTCAACCTTTTGTTTATGACATCTTTGTCAATATCTCTTTTGCCTCCACCTATCACTGTCCCTCTATCCAGCTTCACCTGTCTAACCCCCCTTAAACAATGAATGGAAATAAATTTTAAAAATAATAATAGAAATAGGTGGGAAAAAATATATATACAAAAATTTAAAAATAAATATTTGAAAAAAGGGGATCAGAAAGGGGTGAGGAGGGAGTTCATGATCTGAAGTTGTTGAACTCAATGTTAAGCCCAGAAGACTGTAAAGTGCCTAATCGGAAGATGAGGTGCTGTTCCTCCAGTTTGCGTTGAGCTTCACTGGCACATTGCAGCAGGCCAAGGATGGACATGTGGGTAAGAGAGCAGGGTGGTGTGTTGAAATGGCAAGCGACAGGATAGGACACCCTGGCCCACTCCTCCATCACCCCCTACACCTCAACCTCCTCCCACTGCACTTCCCTATGCAATCGCCAAAGGTGCAACACCTGCCCCTTTACTTCCCCCCTCCTCATCGCCCAAGGGCCCAAACACTCCTTTCAGGTGAAGCAGCGCTTCACTTGCACTTCCCTCAATCTTGTCTACTGCATTCGTTGCTCCCAATGTGGTCTCCACTACATTGGAGAGACCAAACGCAGACTGGGCGATCGCTTTGCGGAACACCTTCGGTCTGTCCACAAGCATGACCCAGACCTTCCTGTTAATTGCCGTTTCAACACATCGCCCTGCTCTCATGCCCACATGTCCATCCTTGGCCTGCTGCAATGTTTCAGTGAAGCTCAATGCAAACTGGAGGAACAGCACCTGATCTTCCGATTAGGTACTTTACCGCCTTCCGGACTAAATATTGAGATCAACAACTTCAGACCATGAACTCCCTCCCCCATCCTCACCCCTTTTTTCAAATATTTATATTTTTATTTTTTATATATATTTTTTTCCCACCTATTTCTATTGTTATTTTTAAAATTTATTTCCATTCATTGTTTTATCCCCACCTTTTGGCCTATTTTGATCTTTCCTCCCACATCTTCCCCTCTCCCCACCCAACCCGCACTAGGGCCGTCTGTCACTTGCTCATCCTGCTTTCTACTCCTAATGTTACCATTAGCACCTCCTTTAGCCAGTATCACCACCGTCAACACCCATTCAACCTTTTGCTTATGACATCTTTGTCAATCTCTCCTTTGCCTCCACCTATCACTGGCCTTCTATCCAGCTTCACCTGTCCCATCCCCCTTAAACAGTATATATTTCACCACATTTCTACTTTTCTTTAGTTCTGAAGAAGAGTCATACGGACACGAAATGTTAACCCTGTCTTTCTCTCCGGGGATGCTGTCAGGCCTGCTGAGTCTTTCCAGCAATTTTTGTTTTTGTTTCAGATTTCCAGCATCCGCAGTATTTTGCTTTTAATTTTGATGTTAGTTATGATGTTATCAGACGATTGCAGGTTCAAGCCCAGCCACGGTCAGTTTGCATACTGGGTGAAAACATGCCCTACACTGTTCTGAACTGTTTTACACCAGACCATTGGTAACAGTCTTTGTTATCCTGTAGCATAAATTCTTTCTGAATGTAATATATCCAAGTTTGCTAACGATACAAAGCTAGGTGGGAACATATGCTGTGAGGATGACACAAGGAGCTGGCAAAAGGATACAGAGCATTTAAGTGATAGGGCAAGAGGGTGGCACATTGGAAATAATATGCCTCCCTATAACCCACCTCTGTAATATTGCTGCATGGAACTGGCTTTGCATGGATCCATTCTGATCTGTCCAAATGAAACCAAATGTCTCTTCCCTTTCCTATATCATCACCTCAGGAGTTTCCCAACATCCTACCCTTAGTGTCTTCCTCATCCTATATGCTGTACTTTGTGACTTCAATTGTTATATGCTACAAGTCTTGACTTTTTAAGTATTTCCTAATTTCCTGCACACACTATTGAATTGAATATACTTTTTTGCACGTGGAGTTCTGATGTATGTTGCAATTGTAACATAGAGTGGGAAAGCATTATTTTATTTAACAACTATTGGTTATCAGAATGTGTCCTAAAACTAGTTGTGCTTTCAGGTGACCTTTCCTTCCAACTTTGAAACTGGTAATGGAGGTCCCACCTACCTGCCAATGATGCCAATGTCTCCTATAATGCACCCTCGAGTAAAGGAAGTCCGGACAGACATTGCTGGGACCTTCAACAAACGTGGTAAGTTCGCTCCTCAGGCACTGTCTCCCCTCCTTTCAAAACTGCCATCATTAATTCTTGCTCAAGTAAAAACATGCTCAACCCATCTGTCATTGAAAACCAATATCTACTTTCAATCTCCTTTTCCTGCCCTGTCATTGAACATTTTCTCACTTCCCAGATCCATGCCCATTTCTCTCATTATTTGTGACTGACCAATTCTTGATTTCCCTGCAGTCTTTGACATGGTTGATCACACCATCCTCAGCCAATACATCTCCTTTATTTTTCCGCTTAATGGCTTTGCTTATTTCTGCTTTTACCCATCAGATCATGGCCACAACATCTCTATTGTTGACTTCTTTCCCCACCCTTGCCAGTCATCTTAGGAAGCCAGGAGAACCTATCCTTGGCTGGCTGCTCCTGGGCTACACACTCTCTCTTGATGACATCCATAGGGGTCAGATTCCATATGTAAGCTGATGACCTCCAGCTCTACCTCTCCCCCGTCTCCTTCAACTCACCCTCGGCCTCCATGCTGTCCGACTACTTGTCTGAGATCTATTCTTGACAGGCACTTGTGTATTCCCTCAGCCTTTATCTCACCATTGGCAACCATGCCTTGGCCCATGCTCTCCAATTCCCTCTAAATTTCTCTGCCTCTTCACTTAATACTCCTTCAAGAACTTTCTTAAACCCCACCTCTTTGACCCAGCTTTTGTTAATTCCAACTGACATCCGTTTTCGCTCAGACACCTTTTTTCCCTTTACCCCCTTCAAGTACCTTAGATGTTTTTGTGTGTTAAATGTGGAGTATCAATGTAAGATGTTGTTGACATTGTAGGTTAAGTGCTTAATCAACATATTTTGTGAATGAGTTTAATGGAGTATAACTTGATTCCATCTGATTTATGGTTGCAGGTGGTAGATCGGTAGCTGCTGCAGTTAATTGTTCTGACCTACACTTGTTAGCTTTGCACCTGCTTCTAAATTATTGATGTAACTTTAAATTTCAGAAATAACAAATAAGCTTTTGAGAGGTGCAAGCACTGCATGGTCATTATTGTCATCTACAGAAGTTTTAAATTAACTCCTGTAAGCTAAAGAAAAAAAATTGCACAAGCCACAAATACTTAACCAAACATTTTCAGTTTAAAGCAGCTACTCAGTGAAGAATATATACCTGGCGCATTGACTGTGTGGTGCAGGTTGTCTTTGGCTCTGTGAAGGAGTTTTACATTTCAGGAGAACAGCACTGTTCCGGCCTCCTAGCAGCACTCTAGCTCATATCCACATCTACTGGGAGCTGGCAAATCTGGCTGCAGTTCCCAAAATTCACAGAATGAAGTAGGAGAGTTGGATACCCAGGTGCAGGGAATGCTGAGAGATCCAACTCTAGGGTGTTGCTTTTAAGCACAAGACCACCGTAAGAACATAAGGAATAGGAGCTGGGCCGATGGTGGCATACTAATAATGTCGCTGGACTAGTAATCCAGCTAATACTTTGGCCGTGGCAGCTGATGGGATTTAAATTCAATCAGTCAATCTGGAAACTCTTTCGAGTTACCAACAGTCACAGATTGCAACTTCTTTCGAGTACAATCACAGTTCTTGGTTTTCCAGGAGTGGGACATGAACCCACAACCCTCTGATTCAAAGGCGAGGGTGCTATGAACTGAGCCACAGCTGACACCTCCGCAGTCAATCTGGAATATGAAGCTAAATGGTGACCATGACAAATATCACCCATTATCGGACTCGTTAATGTCCTTTAGCGAAGGAAAATCTGCTACCCTCACCTGGTCTGACCTACATGTGACTCCAGAGCTACAGCAATGTATTTGACTCTTAACTGCCCTCTGAAATGGCCTAGTAAGCCACACTGTTCAAGGGCAATTAGGAATGGACAACAAATGCTGGCTTTGCCTGCGATGCCCATATCCCATGAAAGAATAAGCTTGCTCTGCCATTCAAAATGATCATGGCTGATCTTCTGCCTCAACTCCACTTGCCCGCCCACTTTCCATATCTTTTGATTCCCTCAGAGACCATCTCGGGCTTAAAACTATTCAGTGATGGAACATCTACAGCCCTCTGGGGCAGAGAATTCCACAGATTCACAGCCTTCCTCATCTCAGTCCTAAATGATCGGCTCCTTTTCCTGACACTGTGACCCAATGTTCTAGATTCACCAACGAACAGAAACAACCTCACTGTCTATCCTGTCAAGCCGCTTCAGAATCTTGTGCAGTTTTGGCCTCCATATTTAAGGAAGGATATACTTGCATTGGAGGCGTTACAGCAAAGGTTCACTAAATTGATCCCTGGAATGAGGGGGTTGTCCTATGATGCGAGGCTAAGTAAATTGGGCCTATGTTCTCCGGAGTTTGGAAGAATGAGAGGCGATCTCATGTAACATACAAAATTTTGAAAGGGTTGACATGGTAGATACTGAGAGATTGTTTCTGCTGGTTGGGGGATGTAAAACATGGGGTACACAATGTCAGGATAAGGGCCTGACATTTAGGATTGATATGAGGAGAAATTACTTCACTCAAAAGGTTGTGAATCTTGGGAATTCTCTACCCCAGAGGGTTGTGGATGCTTCATCGTTGAATACATTTAAGGCTGAGACAAACAGATTTTTGGTCTCCCAGGCAATCAAAGGATATGGGGAGCGGGTGGAAAAGTGGAGCTGAAACCCAAGATTAGCCATGATCATATTGAATGGCGGAGCAGGCTCATGCTCCTATTGTGTTCTTGTAGGTTTCAATGAGATCACCTCTCATTCTTCTAAACTCCAGAGAGTATAGGCCCAATTTACTCAGCCTGTCATCATTGACTCAGCCTCTTATCCCAAGGACCAATCTAGTGAATCTTTGGTGTACCGCTTCCGATGCAAATCAGTGCTTCTTCAAATATGGAGACCGAAACTGAGCACAGTATTCCAGGTGTGGTTTCACTAAGACCCTATACAATTGTAGCACAACTTTGTTATTCTTCTACTGCAAAGCCTTTGCAATAAAGGTGAACATGTCATTTGCCTTCCTAATTGTTTGCTTTACTGGCATAATAACTCGTCGTCCCTTGTCCCAGTACACCAAGTCTCTCTCCACATCAATATTTCAAAGTATCACACATTTCAAAAAGAGAGCCTAACAACCACAAGCACCTATAGGCAGAACTGATGTCTGAAATGTGACTTTGGCAGGGGCTGGAAAGACATTATTGGTTTGATGATAATCATTGTTTATTGTTTGCCAATTCACATTTTTACAGATATTCCTCCTCCGGCATCACCACTGTCCGTCCATGATCGGTTCACCTCTCCCTCTGCGGGAAGTGCTAAAAGAAGACTCTTTGGTGATGACGGTTCAATGGACACTCATGTGAATATTGCACAGAATAAGATCAATATCACCCAGACAGCTGAGCTGAGGATTATTCAGGCACAAAGTATAGCCAATGAAAACATTACCCTCTCTCCTGGGCAGACTGTAGTAACCATGGCAACAGCTACTGTAACAGCAACCAATGGTCAAACACTAGCTATACCTGTGCAAGGTTAGTTTGTTTGTGTCTGCATTATTTCTCCTTAAATTTTGAGTACACTGTCAGGCACTTGGGTGCACCATTTCAAATTACTCTGTTTATAATGGAGGCATACTCAATGACCCTGTTATTGAGGTGGAATTTTGTTTGCTGTTTATTTTTCAGGTATTACAAATGAGACTGGGGGGATCACCTTCATCCCACTCCAGATGAATGTATCCCCACAAGCACAAGTTGTAGAAGAAACCATTCAAGTCCCCCTCTCTGCCCAGACTTTAATCAACTCTTCTCCCAAACGAATGGTAATTGGAGCAGTACAGGAGCCTCAGGTAGTAGCAGTCAATAAACCGAAGAAGACTGGTTCACTGGCATTGTTCTTCAGAAAGGTGAGTTTCCAAACACTCAAATCCAACCCTATTTACTATACTGATGCAAATTCAGATTAGTTGGGATTCTAGATGAGTGGGATCCCCAGCACTGGATTAGAGCATGAATCCAGGTCTAGGTGCTCCTGAATTTCTAGCCCTAAACCTTTATTTGTGCCTGGGTGCTTCCATACCACAGACCTGCACCCAGGATAACCCTGTGCTGGCAGATGCAGGTGGAAAGTTCAGCTGAAAGCTCCAGGCCCAAAGAGCCACTGGGTGTGTACTGAAGAACTTTGTATGTACCTTTAAGGTCTTCAGCTTACTGCCTTCACCATCTCCCTGACCCCCACTCACCCCGGGACTCAAGGTTGCACTGTACAAATTATTATTAAAGTGTCCACACTCTCCTGTGTAGCACATTGGGATGTTTTACTGCATTAAAGCTGCTATATAAATGCAAGTTGTTGTGATCATAAAGGAGTTCCTGGAATATGCTTTCCACAGGCCTACTGGAGAGCTCAATATCTGGGCACCCCATTGCTACAAAGGATGTCGCAGGCCAGGACCACTCATTATCATGTCAGTAATGACTTTTTGTGTATTATAGGCACAGGTCCATCTCTGTCCCTCTTAGAAACAATGGACCAGCATTAGGGGTTTGGCGTAACGGGTATCTTCTGCCTACCCACCCTCTTTTCCTTTTTCCGCAACTTTTAAATCCATTGAATGGGCAGTCTCAGGAACAAAGATTAGGAAAATCAGCGCTCTCTATTTTAGTGTATCATTTTACATTAACTGTTTAAATGACAAGGAGGGTCGACAACTACATATAAACGAACATACGAATGAGGTGCAGGAGTGGGCCACTTGGCCCCTCAAGCCTGCTCCGCCATTTAATAAGATCATGGCTGGTCTGATTGTAACCTCATCCCCACCTCCCTGCCTACCTCCAATAACCCCTTATTAATCAAGAATCTATTAAAGCTCTGCCTTAAAAATATTTAAAGACTATGCTTTCACTGCCTTTTGAGGAAGAGTTCCAAAGATTCTCAACCCTCTGACAGAAAATATTTCTCCTCATGTCTGTCTTAAATGAGCGACCCCTTATTTTTAAACAGTGGCCCCTAGTTCTAGATCTCCCACAAGAGGAAAAATCCTCTCCGTATGCACCCTGTCAAGACCCCTCAGGATCTTAAAGGTTTCAATCAAGTCGCCTCTTACTCTTCTAAACTCCAGGGGATACAAGCCTAACTTGTCCAACCTTTCCTCATACAACAACCTGCCCATTCCTGGTACTAGACTGGGAAACCTTCTCTGAACCACTTCTAATGTATTTACATCTTTTCTTAAGTAAGGAGACCAGTACTGTATGCAATACTCCAGATGTGGTCTCACCAATGCCTTGTACAGCTGAAGCATAAACTACCTACTTTGGTAATCAATTCCCCTCACAATAATTGATAACATTCTATTAGCTTTCCTAATTACTTGCTGTACCTGTACCCTTTATGATTCATGCACTATGATACGCAGATCTCTCTAAATTTCAGAGCTCTGCAATCCTTCACCATTGAAATAATATGCTTCTTTTTTATTCTTAATGCCAGAATGGACAATTTCATATTTGCCCACATTATATTACATTTGCTAGATCATTGCCCACTCACAGAATATTTACAGTACAGAAGGAAGCCATTCGGCTCATCGAGTCTGTACTAGCTCTCTGAAGGAGCATGCCACCTAGTCCCACTCCCCTGCCCTATCCGCGTAATCTTGCATATTATTTCTTTTCAGGTAGCAATCCAATTCCTTTTTGAATACCTCGATCGAACCTGCCTCCGCCACCCTTTCAGGGAGTTCATTCCAGACTCCAAACACCCTCTGGGTGGAAAAATTTTTCCTCACATCACATTCACTCCTTTTGCCAATTATTTTGAATCTGTGCCCTCTAGTTCTTGAATAGGGACAGTTTCTCACTATTTACCCTGCCCATACCCCTCAGGATCTTGAATACTTCTATCAAGTCCCCTCTCAGCCTTCTTTTCTCCAAGGAAAACAGTCCCAACCTCTCCAATCTATCCTCATAGCTACAGTTCTTTATCGTTGGAATCATTCTTGTGAATCTCCTCTGTACTCTTTCCAAAGCTTTCTCATCCTTCCCCAGAACTGATTCCAGTTCTCCAGATGAGGCCTAACTAGTGTCTAATGCAAGTTCAACATGACCTCCTTACTCTTGCACTCAATGCCCCTATTAATAAAGCCTAAGATACCATATGCTTTATTAACTGCTCTCTTAACATGCCCTGCCATCTTCAATGACCTATGTACAAATACACTGAGGTCTCTCTGTTCCTGCACCTTCTTTAGAGTCTCTCCCTTTATTTTATACCATCTCACCATATTTTTCCTGCCAAAATGGATCACCTCACACTTCTCTGCATTGAACTTCATCTGCTACTTTTCTGCCCAATTCACAACATGTTTATGTCCTTTTGAAGTTCAAGACTATCCTCATCACAGTTGACAACATTTTCAATCTTCGTATCATCTGCAACTTTTGAAATCATGCCCTGCACACCATAGTCTAGGTCATTAATATCTATCAGGAAGAGCAAGAGTCCCAACACTGACCCCTGGGGAACTCCTTCAACCTATCTATGTCCCTTTGTAGCCTCCTTACATCCACTTAACAATTTACTTTCCTATCTATCTTTGTGTTGTCAGCAATTTTAGCAACCATCCCTTTGGTCCCTTCATCCAACTCATTTATACAAATTATAAAAAGATGAGGCCTCAGCATTAATCCTTGTGGCACAACAATCATCTCATCTTGCCAACCAGAAAATGACCCAGTTATGCCAACTCTGTGCTTCCCATTAGCTAGCCAGTTTTCCATTCATGACAGCATGTTACCCCTTATACCATGAGCTTTTATTTTCTATAATAACCTTTGTTGTGACACTTTATCAACTGCCTTCTGGAAATCTAAGTACAGTACATCCACAGGTTCCCCTTTATCCAAAGCACATGTGACTCCTTCAAAGAACTCCAATAAATTGGTTAAGCATGATTTCCCTTTCACAAAATCATGTTAACTCTCCCTGATTGCCATGAATTTTTCGAAGTGCCCACTATAGCTTCTTTAATAAGAGCTTCTAACGTTTTCCCTATGACAGATGTTAGGCTAACTGGCCTGTAGTTTCCTGCTTTCTGTCTCCCTCCCTGTTTGAAGAAAGGAGTTATATTTGCTATTTTCCAACCTAATGGGACCTTGTCTGAATCTAAGGAATTTTGGAGAATTAAAACCAGCGCATCAACCATTTCACTAGCCACTTCTTTCAAGACCTGAGAGCGAAGTCCATCCAGACCTGGGGTTTACCAGCCCACAGCCCCAACAATTTGCTCAATACCACTTCCCTGGTAATTGTAATTTTCCTGAGTTCCTCCCTCCCTTCCATTTCCTGATTTACAGCTATTTCTGGGATGTTACTTGTGTCCTCTATAGTGAAGACTGAAGCAAAATACCTGTTAATTCATCTGCCATCTCCCTACTTTCCATTATCAATTCCCCAGATGCACTTTCTAAAGGACCAACACTCACTTTGTTATCTGTTTTCCTATTTAATTATCTATCCATCTTTATGTTACTAGTTAGCTTTCTCTCGTACTCTAATTTTTCCCTCCTTATTAATCTTTCTGTCATTCTTTGCTGTTCTTTATATTCTTTCCAACCTTCTGACCTGCCACCCATCTTTGCATAATTATATGCTTTTTCTTTAAGTTTGACACTGTCTTTAACTTTTTTAGTTAACCACGGATTGTGGGCCCTCACCTTGGAATTTTTCTTTCTCATTGGAATGTATCTATTCTGTGCATTCTGAAAGATCCCTTTAAATGTCTGCCACTGAACCTCTATTGACCTATCCCTTAACCTCACTTGCCAGTTCACCTAGCTCTGCTTTCATGTCCTCATAACTGCCCTATTTAAATTTAAAATACTGGCCTTGGACACACTCTTTTCTCCCTCAAGGTTAATGTAAAATTCAATCATATTATGATTGCTGCTACATGGGGGTGCCTTCACAATGAGGTTATCAATTAATCCTATCTTCTTGTATCAATACCAGGTCTAGTATAGCCTGCTCTCTGACTGGCTCCAGAATGTGCTGTTCTAAGAAACAATTCTGAAAACATTCTACAATCGCCTCACCTATGCTACCTTTGCCCACCTGATTTTTCCAGTCTATGGCCAGGAATTTCCCCTCGGCGATTTGTGGGCGGGGTCCGGTCGCCAAGGGGAAAATGACATCGGGAGGAATCCCCGACGTCATCCCGGTCCATTTAAATTTTTAGGAAGGCGGGCGGACAGCGAAATCAGCTGTCTGCCCACCGACCTGTCAATGGCCAATTGAGGCCATTGACAGGCTAGTTAAAGTACTTAAAGACCTGACCGGCCAACCTTAAGGCTGGCGGGCAGGCCAGGAGCCCCAGCGGGTTCCAGATTATTCATGAAACTTCATCCACTGGCAGGATGAAGTTTCATGTCTGTTTTGTACAAAATTAATAAAGTTTATGTGTTCTTTATTAACTAATTGCACGCTCCTCATAGCCCTGTACCTCGTTCTGCTTCAAATGTTTATTCAGCTTCCCCTTAAAGATCCGGTGGTTTCTCTCTAAGGTACTTACTCTGATAAAGTTCCAAATCTTACATGCTCCAACAACCCTCTGTGTAAAGAAATTCCTCTTAACTCTCTTAGTAATTTTAATTGATGACTCTTTGTGACTGACTCCCTAAATAAAGCACAGTTTTTTTTTTCAATTAACCCCATCGAATCTCTTTATCCTTTTAAAAACATGTACTAAGCTCCTCCTGTCCTCTCTCCTCCAGTGGAAATAGTAAACATGTAGTCGCCCATTGCTGGCATCATCCATTCTTTTTCTATTGCTTCTTCTATTTCTATACTTCCATATTCAAGGAACCAAAACTGAGCATAATATTCTAACTTGTAACCTAACAGTATTATGACTATATCTGCCTGCACTGGGCACTTTCAGACATTTATTTATTTTAATCCCAAGGTGTTTTTATTTATTCACATCCTTTGGCGTCTTTTCGTTTAATTTATATTTGCATTGCTTTTCTCTCTCTGAACCTGAAGTAGCTCATATTAATCATGTTAAATTGCATTTGTCACCTGTTTGTCTATTTGCTAATCTGTTATTCCTTCCTAAGGTATTTTACAGTCTTCATGACTGTTTGACAACATTCATGTCAGAATTGTTTTTGAGGGAATGGATTTTTTCTGTTTCCCTTCTCTCGCTTCTCTAATGTACAGTAATATAAGCATGATTTTATTCCAGGTATATCATCTGGCCAGTGTCCGTCTGCGTGACTTGTGTCTAAAACTGGATGTGTCTGCAGAGCTTCGTAGGAAGATCTGGACTTGCTTTGAGTATTCTTTGGTGCATTGCACAGATTTGATGGCAGACAGACACCTTGATCAGCTCCTCCTCTGTGCTGTCTACATAATGGCTAAGGTACTGCATTTGCCTTTCTAGCTTGTATGGCTCTCTGTTTGCTGAAATGCCCAACTAATCACCTGTTGAAGCAAGGCTGCTGGAGTGTGTCTGAGGCTTTGGAAAATCTTTGACTTGGCTGTTGGTACTCAATAAAATTTCTCCAAATTTTTTCTGTGTTCCATGCAACCATCAGAGGCCAGTTTGTCAGCCATCTGTCCTGTTACGTTTGTCTCCGATTGCACTATATGATTGTCCAGCCTATTCTATTAAAAAAGGGAGCAATTTATAAATTAAATAAAGTGCACCAAAATGCTGTGTTTTCTTTTAACCTGCCTTATTGTTTCATACTTGCTTTCTTTAAAAACTTTATGATGGCTTGGCAGAACAGCAGAGCTTTTGATTTGTTATCTTAGAAAGATCCTGGGACAAATTTTCAATGTGAAGCTAAATCAGTGAATCAGAAACAATGGGCTGAATGTTTCCAGCCCTTGGAGGTGGGGCTGGCAAGGGGGTTCCAGAAAAGTAGTGAGAGAATATGCCAGGGCTGCTGCTAGCAGACTTCCAGGCGCCGGCTAAATTTCCCAAGACTGGCTGGGGAGCAGGAGCGGTAGCCCACTGGCTGGTGGTGGGCATCCAATTGAGGCAAATAAGGGACCCATTAACGGCGATTTTTTGTACAGCAGCTACAATTTTGTAGAAGGTGCACAGGTCTCATGGAGCTTCAGCAGCTCATGAGCTGCATTGAGGTAAGGGCACAGTAGGAGGGAGGTGATTATTGCCTGTAACTGACGGGCAATAAGTGTAGTTTCCAAGCAGAAAAGCAAATAGCTACCATTGGAAGGGATTGCTGTGTGAAAGGACTGCTACAGAGGTCAATAGCTAGAAGCTTTCTTCCTTCCAGCGAGGTCAGGCAAGAGAAGGGGGTTGACAACCCATTGAGGGTGAAGGCTGCAGAGGGAGATTGATGGCCTGCACTCAGAGATTTGCTCCTCCAGTTAGGAGGAGTTTGAAAGAGAGGAACTTCAGCAGCCATGTGGGAACAGGCTACCGAGGACAGAAATGCATCAGCAGCTTGGCACTATGCTGGAATGTGCACACAAAGGTTGCAGATGAGCATTAAAGCAGGCAAATGCTCGAAGATGGTGCTACCCAGTGCACAAAGTCTACAAATAAAGCTCAGTTTCATGGACCTTTCAGTGTCTCTGCAGCATCTGTCAAGACAGGTGGTCACTAACCCATGTAGCATGCTGGAGGAGGAGCTGAGGTCACTGGGATATGGTTGGCACCCATTGCCTGTGGCGGTGAAGGTGATCCATTTTTCAATACAGAGTCGTTCCAGGGATCAGCTGTGGAAATTCATGCGATATCACAATCTGCTGGAGTGTATAAGGTTCCAGACTGATAATGCAAGTCAGGCCACGAGGGCCATTGGCTTCATCACCGCTGCAGGATTTCTCAGGTTCAGTATGGGGGCACGGTCATCGACTGCATGCACGTGGCCATCAAGGCACCTCAGAGCAGCCAGCTGTTTCGTCAACAGGAAGAGGTTCCATTCCATCAATGTACAGATCATGTGCGACCACCGTAAAATGATCCTACAAGTGTGTGATAAGTTCCCAGGAAACCGACATGACTTTCGTTCTGAGACAGTCCCAGGTATCTCAGTTGTTCACTGCATAGAAAGCCTTCACGGATGGATCCTGGGTAACGTATCCACTGAAGACTCGGCTGTGCATACTGGTATACCGAGGCAGGTGGTTCATACAACTGCAGACATCTAACAACTAGGTTGACAATTGAGCTGGCAATTGGATTACTGAAAATGTGCTTTAGATGTTTAGATTGCCCTAGGGGAAACCCCCCAAAACAACCCTCATGGGCCTCGCATATCATGGTGGTGTACTGTGCTCTGCACAATCTAGCACAGCAAAGAGAAGATGAACTGGTGAAACTCCCATACTGCCACTAGACCAGAGCCAGCCTGCACCCTGTAGTTGCCCTGGTGACATGCAGTGGAATGCCATCACCATGTCACAGGCTTCGTGAAGAGCCCAACCCATCATCCATTCATGTGCTTCAACCCCTGACACTCCTTTCATGGGCTCCATCTCCAGGCCTCTAACAGATGTCCTCACATTTCCCACTGCTGCTCTATAAGCACCTGCTTTGTTAGTGACTCCTGAGTCTCAGCATTTGCTGAGCACTACTGGGCCAGTCCTCAATCCTCCAATGGGGCCTGGCTACACGCATTCTGACAGGGCATCATGCCTCACCAGTGTGAGAGTGCTCTGGTAGAGGGTGTGTTGGACTGATATGATGGTGCATCCTCAGATGGCACCTTTTCCACCAAGGCTCCTGCTGAATTCAGTGCTCTCTGCTGTGCCACCTCTGCCACTGGCCCTGTGGGAGAACTGTGCACTGCTAATGACATGCCTATTCCCCCTCTTCCTCCTGCCTGTACATGCTCTTGAGCTTCATATGATGATCATGGACCACAGAGGTGACACAGAAAGACAGATGAGAAGTATTCACACTTGCTGCCATCACATCTCTCTCCCTCCTGCAATGACACTCCTCCTCCCATCCTGTGAGAATAGTATCTCTTTCTTTCCAAAACTGCTTGTAGAAGTATCTCTAGGGTGGTGTCTGTGAAGCATGGAGCCACCCTTCCTCACACTGCAGCCAGCACCCCACTCCACTTTCTGCTGCACCCCTTCTGCAGCATTCTCTGTGTGCAGCAGTCTGAATGCACAGACTACCCTTTCAAAATGGCACCCTCAAGCTCCCTGCCAGCACCAACTCCCAACTGTGACTTGTTACTGGTTAACCCTCTTTCACTATTCTCTCTCTCTCCCCCCTCCCCCCCCCCCCCCCCCCCCCCCCCCCCCCTCACTCCGCCGGTGCCGTAAATTACCACAGCATCAGGATCAGGGCAAAATCCAGCCCAAAGTCTCTAACTCTAAACTTTCTGGGAAAGGGATGTGAGTTGAGCGCGAGGGCTGAGAAGAACAGAATTATTTTAAACCTTTCTCAAGCCGTGACCTTCACTGGCAGTGCCAGCGTTTATGTCCATCCTTAGCTGCCTTGAGAAGGCAGTGGTGGGCCTTTTTCCTGAATTGCTGCAGCAATTTTGATACAACCGAGGGGTTTGTTATGCACTTCAGAGGACATTTAAGAGTCAGCCACACTGATGCCAAACTGGAGTCGCATTTCACTCAGACCAGGTAAGAACAGGAAGTTTCCATCCCTAAACGACATTAGTGAACCAGTAGGATTTTTATGACAATCTGTCAGCTTCAAGTTAATTATGGATACCAGCTGTTGATTTCCAGCTTTTTCAAAACTAAATTCAATTTTGATTATTAGTCCAGGCCTCCATATTACTGGCCAAACACGTCTCTGTTCGCAATGCCACAGGAAATCAGTTGGTTGTTATCATGTTACCACATACTGTCTTTACAGGTTACTAAGGAGGACAAGTCTTTCACAGATATAATGAAATGTTACAGAAGCCAACCCCAAGCCAATAGCCATGTGAGTTTGCATTCCTTATATTGATTTTATCCCTTCTTCATGCTTGGTTGTTTAGTCCTTTGAACTAAAAATTATGAAGAAGCCTCACTAGTTCATTTTCTGCAAGCACCTCCTGCTTCGTGTAATAATTTTGCATTAATTTTATTCAGGTGTACAGAAGTGTTCTCCTTAAAGAAGGGAGATGGTTGAGGATGACAGGTATTGAAGAGCACACAGGGGAAGATGAAAACATGGAAGAGCAGAGTGAGTCATATTGCTCCACTATGGGAATTCCAATATTCTCTGTGATAATTTTTGGAACTTTCCTGAGTTAACAGCTGGTTCAAATTTAACATGGAGAAGGGATTGAGGCAGAGAAAGAAGTTGTTCAGTTTCAACGGGACCGATAGAGATGTCAGCTGTGGCTCAGTCCATAGCACCCTCGCCTTTGAATCAGAAGGTTGTGGGTTCGTGTCCCACTCCTGGAAACCAAGAACTGCGATTGTACTCAAAAGAGTTGCAATCTGTGACTGTTGATAATTTGAAAGAATTTTTTCAACGGGACCGATTTCTATTCAACATGCTTGAATTCCCTCCCTAAATCTTTCCGCTTCCCTCTCTCTCCAAATCTTCCTTAAATCCCACTTTTCTGACCAGGTCTTTGGCGATCCCTCTTTGGTTTATTAGGTTAGATTAGGGCTACAGGGAAATGATAGGTGTGTGGGTGAGTTGCCCTTGCAGAAAGCTAGCACGGACACAAGAGCCAAATGACAACTTTCTGTACTGTTTCTGTGATTCTACAACTCTGTGAGAATCCTTTTTCTACATTAAAGGTGCTTCATTAATGCAAGCTGTTACTGTGATAGATTAGAAACAAGCTCTATATGTACCATTCCTCCTCCCCTCTGAGTGATACTATTTAATTATAAATAGTCAGACACCTGAACTCAGTCTGGTGTTTTGAGATGTTGGTTCTCTTCCTCCTTCAGTGCCCTCACACCATATATTATTCTGCCAGGAGAGTAAAGGGAAGGTGTGAGAAATTGAAATTTTTAAAGGAATGCTCTTCTAAGATTGAAATTAAAGCATGTTGCTGGGCTGGGGCAGAACATAAGAAATAGGAGCAGGAGTAGGCCATTCGGCCCCTCAAGCCTGCCCTGCCATTCAATAAGATCATGGATGATCTGCCCCAGGCCTCAACTCCCGGATATTTCAAAAATCTATCTACCTCCTCTTTAAATACTTTCAGTGATCTAGCCTCCACAACTCTCTGTGGTAGAGAATTCCAGACATTCACTACCCTCTGAGAGAAGAAATTACTTCTCATCTCAGCTTTAAATGAGTGTCCCCTTATTCCCTGACAATGTCCCCTTGCTCGAGATTCTCCTACTAGTGGAAACCTCTCAATATCTACCTTGTCAAGCCCCCTCAGAATCTTGTAAGTTTCAGTAAAACCACCCCTTATTCTTCTAAACTCTAATGAATAAAGGCCTAAACTGTTTAGCCATTCTTGATGAGTCAACCTCTTCATCCCAATGCAGGCTCCAATGCCAGTATATCATTTCTTAAATACGAGGACCAAAACTGTACACAGTACTCCAGGTGAGGCCTCACCAACACCCTGTACAGTTATAACAAGACTTCCCTATTTTTAAACTCCAACCCCCTAGCACTAGAGCCGAAGGTCCTTTATTCTTTACCCTTCTGATCTGGGAGCACTGAAAACGTGTTATATTTCCCAGCACTAATTTCCTATACCTTAGGAAACACTAAAATTAATTGAAATTACACTCCTGGTACAATTGCTTTGATTTTCACTGGAAATGGAATAAGAAATTACAATTTCTTTCTGGAGTGATCAGTTATTTTAGGAAATCTATCCTAACCTGAGAATAACTATTTTATTTTCCTTTTTTCTGCCACTTCTAGTGCCCAGTAGTGATGATCCTAGCTCAAAAAATAACAGTGCACATCGTCCTGGCGAGGCAAGCAACCCTCCAGTGTCTGCAACTAGATTGTCCAACAAGTATCCTGCAGCTATGGAGGAAGAGCGGGGTGATCTCATTAAGTTCTATAATGGTATCTATGTGAACAGGATTAAAGAGTTTGCACTGAAGTACTCCAATGTGAAACTGGAGTGTGGGGTAAGTGAACATGATTGTTTGAGACTGCTAATCAGCATTCCTGAAGTATGAAAGTGCTCCATGTGCACAATAATTTCAAAAGTCAAATTCCTTTCTTATTTGATGGGCTTCCTGCATTGCTTTATAACTGGTGTTCTGGGGACCGCATACTGCAAGTCTGTTTTTGCAAGAAACTAACAACTTGCTTTGGCTGCAAAAAAGGGGCTATAATCATCCCATTAGCTGAACCATGGTTTTCAGTGGCTGAGTAAGTTAAATTTCATTTCATTGTGTCCTATTCTAGGGTTTTTACGAGTTTTTTGTGGCTTCCATTCTGCAAATCCATCCCATTGGCTTTGGATGTAAATGATAAAACAGAGTTCAGATGTCTCCCTTCAGCATAATACACTTGGCTTTTACGCCCAATAGTATGTGGGAGAGATTGTGGCTTTGAGGGCACTGCTCTGTTCAAAAGATTAAACATTGTTGATATATTGGGAGCCATTTTAACTGAACTCATAAAGCAGGAATTGCATGTGTTTTTTTTATTCATTCCCGGGATGTGGGCTTCGCTGGCTGGGCCAGCATTTATTGCCCATCCCTAGTTGCCCTTGAGAAGGTGGTGGTGAGCTGCTTTCTTGAACCGCTGCAGTCCATGTGGTGTAGGTACACCCAGAGTGCTGTTAGGAAGGGAGTTCCAGGATTTTGACCCAGCGACTGTGAAGGGATGGTGATATATTTCCAAGTCAGGATGGTGAGTGGCTTGGAGGGGAACTTCCAGGTGGTGGCGTTCCCATCTATCTGCTGCCCTTGTCCTTCTAGATGGTAGTGGTCGTGGGTTTGGAAGGTGCTATCGAAGGAGCCTTGGTGAATTTCTGCAGTGCATCTTGTAGATGGTACACACTGCTGCTACTGTGTGTCGGTGGTGGAGGGAGTGAATGTTTGTGGATGTCAATCAAGCGGGGCTGCTTTGTCCTGGATTGTGTTAAGCTTCTTCACTGTTGTGGGAGCTGCACTCATCCAGGCAAGTGGGGAGTATTCAATCACACTCCTGACTTGTGCCTTGTAGATGGTGGACAGACTTTGGGGAGTCAGGAGGTGAGTTACTCCTCACAAGATTCCTAGTCTCTGACCTGCTCTTGTAGCCACAGTATTTATATGGCTAGTCCAGTTCAGTTTCTGGTCAATAGTAACCCCCAGGATGTTGAACTCTCTGGTCGGCGAGTGGAGGCAGGGTCCGCTCACCGAACATAAAATGACGTGCGGTGACGCGGACGGGCGTCCCGATGTCACCACGCATCATTTAAATTTTCAGTTCAGCGGGCGTGCAGCATCCACAGGCGGGATGAGGTTTCATGAAGTGTTTTAAAATTCAATAAAAAATTTTTAAATAATTCTTTGACATGTCCCAGCTCATGTGACAGTGTCATATGAGGGGACACGTTTTAAAAGTTTTTAATTCATTTATTTCAGTTTTTAAATATCAAACTGATCTCTCTGAGGCACCTCCGTGCCTCAGGGAGATTTCTGCACTCTTTTGCGTGCATGTGCGAAAAAGCGCTGGCCCCGACTCAGGGAATCCCACCCCCCGGCCCACACAGGGAGCGCTCAGCGTTTCCAGGCAAGCGTCACACTTTGCAGGCCTTAATTGGCCCGCCTACTTAAAATGGCGGCATGGACCCAATGAAGGGCGCCAATCGGGTTTGCGCCTGTCCCCACACAACCCCCCCAACCTTGTTTTTCACAAGGGTACCCCTTTAATTGACTTGGAGCTCCTGATGCCAGGAGCTCTGCCCTTCCTGAGGAGGATGTTGCTTCTCATCGCTAGTGGACCCAAAATCTGAGAGTCATGACCCCATTGCCAGCTGCTGCCTTCCTTGTGCTCAGGTGGCCCACCAGTTGCGTTTGGTAGCCTTGCGATGCCAGTAGGGTGACAACCCCCTGCACTGCTCGAGCGCTCACTGCCCACCCTGCCTGCAGCCTACTTTGACTGGATGGCACATGTGTGCCAGTGCCAAGTCCCCCTCTGCGCCATTCACCATTTCATGGGACTCGCCTAATTCCCTGGGGCGGCCATGACTGGCTCCCTGCTGTGTGTCCACCTTTGTTCACCTGATCACCAGACAGCTCAAGCAGCCCCTGTGCCCCCATCAGAATTAGAATATGCCTATTAATGCTCCCAATGAGCATGATTAACAATTTTAATTGGCACTGTTAATGGATCAGGGGATAACAGGGTTGCCCTCTCCCCACTCTGGTGAATCCTGGTGCCGGGAAACTGGTACCCTGGCCAGCGCCAGTATTTTTGTACCCCCATCCACCTCCATTCCCACCTCTAGCGAGACCTGAAGTTTCAACCCCATGTGTTTTGCATGTGTATTTATTAAATCTCCCTGAACACAGACCGATCTGACAAGAAATGAGGCAAATATAAATGCAAAATACTGCTGATGCTGGAAATCTGAAACAAAAACAAAAAATGCTGGTAAAACTCAGCAGATCTGACAGCATCTGTGGAGCTAATGAAGAAATGAGGCAAAGTTTGGTTCAAATTGTTGAGCTGCTTTATTCCCTGATAAGGTGAACATACAGAGTGATAGCTGTTGATCAGATTCATATATATCATAGGAATTGCTAGATGAAAAAAGACTATGTGCCACCTGATTATCCCATTTGAGCGGGTTGTTTTGATTAACTTAAACAGATCAGCTCCTTTGCATCCTGACTTTTTGACCCTGCTTTTTCGTCAGCTACAGTTTCTGTTGCAAAAGCTGGACTGATTTTTAAGTGCCTGACAATGCTTTATTCCTATCACTTACAGTCAGAGAGATCAAAAACCTTCCAGCACAATGAACTATGGAGACATGCCACCAAATTGATTACTATTTCCATTGAAATGAGCTCATCAGCTTCTTAACTGTGTACTGTGTCGTATTCCTTTCTTCCCTTAAAGTATTGCTTTATCCTTTAAAATTGAGTGTAATATTTTCCAAATCCTTCCTGTGGAAAAATGATTGAAAAAATCCAAAAGGTTGACCCAGAATATTTCTTCTAAGAAATAGTAGACAGTGACATCACATTGCAGTACATTGACAAACCAGCAGTGTAATGGCCCAGATTTGTCTTCTCACACTGCTGGGTGCCCATTACAGCCTTGCTACCATGAATCCTGTTCGTCCTTCAAGGCAACGGTGACCATTTTCATCATCTGAGGTGTTTGGTAAGGTTCCAGTGGGTATGTAAATGACTATTAAGGCCAGCAGCTCGAACAAAACCCAATTGTAAGTCCCTGTCATATTTGTAACAATACTATGAAGAAGTGCAAAGGGGTTACAGTGCTTCCTTCCTTGTGGGAAAATGTTTGGAAAATACTTCTTGGTCTGCTATATCCAATTGCACCTTCTTGTATCCGTTGGGATGGTGCTTGGGAAAAACTAGTTTGGCTGGTAGTGGGGTGAAGAAATCCATGTGTAGGGAAGCCTTTGTATATCATGGTATGTGGAATAGACTCCAGGCATGATTCCCGAATAATCACCTTTGGGATTGTTTAATAACTGGTTTTTAAAACTGGCTGTATGGATTTTAATTCCATTGTATCAGCATCAAACTACAGCTTTTGACTTTGACCTTGACAGGTGGAAGCTCCGCCATTGTCACCTTTTCCAAATGTTAAACCCCATCCTGTATCTCCACGACGGATATCACAGCGACATGCGGTCTATATCTCCCCTCACAAGAATGGCACCTCCCTCACACCACGCACAGCCATGATGTACAAATTTAACCGGAGCCCATCAAAGGTGAGTTGTTGCTCACGGTCACGTTTGTGGTTCTGTTTCAGGTTTATTTAGCAGATTAAATATCTTTTTTTTAAATTAGATCATTAGCATCTTAACTATGTAATATCTCTGGCTACTTTATTTCCTTGCAGTAATGCTCTATCCTTTAAAACACAACATTAAAGGTAACATTTTCCAAATCTTTCCCGTGGAAAAATGGCCAAAGTATCCAGAAAGTTGATCAGGGTAATGGCTGGAGGCTCTTAAGGATGTTTATGAAGCCTTCGACAGTTCTACCAAAGGCATGCTAGGAAATAAACTGCATTTTTAGCAACTTTTTTAATTGCACCAGTCAGTTGTGCTACTGGGGAAGTGAGTGGATGACTAACTTGCTCCTTTAATAGCCTGTGCCTGACCTCAGAGGCAAATGAGAAACTAAAGGTGGTTGGTCCATTTTCTCTCCCTCATTGGAAGCTTGTGTAAGTAGTGATCTGTAATAACCTGAGTAGTACGCTGTCATACTGAACCATTCACACAAGGAAGGTCCCAAGATTAAAGGCCGCATCTCAGAAATTATGGAATTAACTGGACAAAATATGTGTGTGGCAGAATAGTGACTGATAAAATTTAACGCAGATAAGTGTATAATGGTACACACACAAAAATCGACAACACATGTACATGGTAAATGGCGTTGAATAGCAACGGATAAAGTTGAAAAGACTTAGGCGTTTCCTCGTTCACTAGAACTAATAGGATATTGAACTATGTAGCCAAATTAGTAGAATATAAATCCAAGTAAGTGGTGTCTGGGTGATCAGCCTGTATAGGATTCCATTCAAAGCACATCTTGAGGGCTGTTGTGGTCACCAGGACACAAGCAGATGTTCAGGTACTGGGGCCAAAGTACAGGAAAGAGCCACAAGCCTGACCCCCAATGTGAGGAGTGTGTTGTAACAAAAGACAGGAGCAACCTGAGCTTCTTGGCCTTGAAAAGTGTCTCTGAGGTGTGATCTTATATTAGAGAATGGGAGCTGTGGAATTTTACTTCAAATTAAATTGCTGGAATAGGGCAGGAGGGCACAAAGTTCAGCTAGTTAAAAAGTAGGAAGGATTGAAAACTGGAAATTCTCCTTTCCAAGGGCAGAATTTTACGTCCTGCATGGGTGTGCGCCCAACCCGATCAGGAGTAAAATAGTGCGCAGTGACGCCGGGCAAGCGTCCCAACGTCATCCTACGCGATATTTCGGTCGGTGGGAGCACGCAAGAGTCGGCAGCGCACCCACTGGCAATTAAGAGGCCTTTTAAAGCCCTTAAGCAAATAATTAATTTGTATTTTCCGCTACCTGTCCAACCTTACGGTTGGCGGGTGGGCGAATAGGCCAGGTGGCCTTTGCATTTTTACGAAACCTCATCCACAGGCAGGATGAGGTTTCCAACAGTAAATAAAAACACAATAAAGACATTTTTAACATCACTTTTAACATGTGACTCAGTCACATGAAGAGGGACATGTGGGGACATGTTTATATCATTTTTAAAATCTTTATTTATGTGTGTACGATTTTTCAGCTCCCTGAGGCAGCTTTGTGCCCTCAGAGAGCTTTCAGTGTGTACTCCCCCACGCATGTGCAGACTTTAGCCTTCGCCCTTCTCCCGCCCCCACCGCGGCAGCACTGAGCTTCTCAGCGCACCTTTCATGCTGACTGGCCGTTAACTGGCCAGCTAGTGTGAATTTGCGGTTGGGGCTCAATTGACCAAATTTTGGTCACCTGCCCTAATATCTCCTTATATGGTTCAGTGTCAGATTTTGTTTAAAATGCTTCTGTGAAGTGCTGTGGGATGTTTCACTACATCAAAGGTGCTATATAAATACTAGTTGTGTTGAATCATTCAAGAGGCAATTAAATGCTGCAATAGGTGAACTGTCGGATTTTTTGGATGAATGAACATGAGCCAATGGCTCTCATCATCTTTAATTATCTTGTGATGCCAGGCCTCTGCTGAATTATGTCATCTCAGCCAAGGAGGCCATGAGGACACCACAGTTTGCTTCAGTATGTTTCAGCCAGAGAAAAGAAAATTCAGATGAAATTCTCCATTGTGATTGCTGTTTCATGTCTGTGTCTCTCTGTGTGTGTGCAGGAGTGCCTCTGTGTGCACATCTTAGTATGCAGATATTGGCCGAGGTTAAAGTCAATTGTGATGGCTTACCCACCTCTGGATCACATGTGGAGAATGACTTTTCAGGTCACTTACTAGATTACCCAATTCACCTATGGAACTGTAGCTCAGTACTTTGGAGGAGGGATAAGGCAACAAAATTGGAGGGAGGGGATAAAATATCTGCATGTTAAAAGTTGGAATTATAAAAATTCCAGTCATAATTTAATTGATGATTAGTTGTCTGTTTCTCTTGTTTCGAAATTTTCACAGAATCTCAGGGATATCAACTGTATGATCAAACAGGGCGAGCGGCTGAGCAGAAAGCGGGCGTTCACCATGGAAAGTGACAGCGAGTCTCCAGCAAAATGTCTCTGCCAAGAAAACGATGACATTTTGTTAAAGCGACTGCAGGATGTCGTCAGCGAGCGGGCAAACCGCTGAAAGCAATGCCGCACAACATAACGCTTGTTCTGCTTAGGGTTTATTATGTAGAGTTCCTAGGATCAGATTTGTATGAGAATATAGAGTATTATTATGTGTAGAAATCCTAGAAACCTGCCACATTCAGCCATCAGGTTGGGCATGGCCACCAGACCCCTGTGTACACCTTTTCCCTGAAATCAGTTATTCATTGAGAATAGACATTGAATACAAGGGTCATAGGCTACTAAAATGTCTCCAAATCAATCATCAGAAATCTCACTCTCTGGGCGTGCTGTGTGTGCAACTGTTCGTCAAGAGCAAGGAATCAACATTTCATACCAGTGCCAGTTTCACAGTTGCCTGAAGTATGCTTTGACCTTGAATGCAGTTAAATAATAGTTTCAGACGTCAGAAAGAGAGCCTTTGGGATATCTGTAGCTTAGCTTGGCCGGCATGTTTTCAGTGATTGGTTTGGATTTAGGTTGCTGGCAGTTATTGTAGGTACAAGGAAGTTTCACAAAGCTAACATTTTATAATTATGTGTGATTATTTTTGTGATGGGGGATCAAGTAAATAAAAACTTAACCAAACTGAGACAGCCTAGCAGCTTCTCAGCAAAGTGCTATAATTCACCAACACCACCCGATGCCATGAATTCTCAGAGAGTGGAATGCACTTTATAATTCCTGTCCCCTAGAATAGCTGCAGTGTTCCACTTCACTTATTATGGAGCTGAATGACTCTCCGTACTGACAGCCTACTCACCTACAGTGAACACAGTTGCACTAATCTCCCATGTGTTGCCCAGAAGGTGCCTTAGAGCAGTGGATTAATAGAATCTGGAGCCTTTTGTGCAAGTTTTATGCTTGTTTAACGGAGGGATCCTGGTGCCGGGGAAATGGAACAGTTTCCATTTTGGACACCCTGTTCCAGCTCCAACCATCTTCTGAGTCAGGTAAAGCACCAGTGCAGAGTTGCGCTCTCTCCTGTTTGTCCCAATTTACTGCAGCACCAATCTCAGGAGAGCACCTTACTGCATCAGTGTGACATTTTCTCATTTCACATAGCCTCCATCCTGTGGCCCCTGAGACTGTCAGTATTAGTGCCAGTCAGTGACATCAGCTATAAAGTGCCTTATTGCCATCACTGCACTGACTGATTCTTTTAAGTTTAGCTGAGGTGGTTGGGCATGAATAAAGCACTCATTCCAGTTTACCTTGAATTTGTAATCTTTACTGAGAATTTTAGTTGTTAATTTTAGTTCCGACTTTAACCAGGAGTAGTATAGACCGTAGAGCACGCAATGCAGTTGGGAGGTGGTATTAGAATTTTCATGAATCTGTTTTTCGCTGGGTTTCTGCCTGAAGAGGGATTGTGAGGAACAGCCTTTCCAGTAAACCTGATGCCTTGCAGAATTTTCATGCCAATCTGTTGCCCCTTTTCTCCTGTCTTGGTGAGAATAGTGTATTTTCCTATCTGCCTTTAAAATTTTAAATGTACATCTGTATCCATGTGGACTTTGGCATTTACACTCCTCGATATTTTAAAATCTTGTAGCCATAGTTGCCAAAACCTCTACATGTCCCAAGGATGCTATTCGTGTGTTGCAGAAAGCATTAACATATCACATTTTCATAGATGTGACACTCACTTTCTCCCAGTGATGGTGATCTTGTGCTAATGAAGCATCAGGTGATATCCCGGGGAATCGAGTGGTACAGTGAGATTAAACATTGTCCTGTCACCTGCAAATTGTATTTGAATGTAACCCCAGATAAGAGGAAACACCCTGTTTTCTATTTTTAATGAATTTGGGCAGTTTCAGTTCCTCTGCGTCCACAGCTCAAAACAGCCCCTAAATTGACAGCTTTGATCAGATCACAAAGTTGACAGATAATTTTTTTTCTTTACCTAACTCGATGTCTGTCACATGGGCCGTAGGAGTTCAAGAAGGTGGCTCACCACCACCTTCTCAAGGGCAATAAGGGATGGGCCGTAAATGCTGGCCAGCGATGCTCACACCTCATGAAAGAATTTTTTAAAATGTGGAAGCACATCACAAGTTTTAAGAGCCTCCAAGACCAGTTACTGTGGACTCCATTTCAGTAAAGTTTGTGTTTGCCTGATACAGAATGCAAACTCTCTCCTGGAGAGACACACCCCACTTACCCAGGTTGTAAAGCTATCATAGTCATTAACTAATGATAGGGTAGTGGAAATAGATTCAATTGTAGTTTTTAACGGGGAATTGGATAAACACTTGAAGGAGGGAAAACCTGCAGGGATACAGAGAAAGAACTAGGGAATGGGTTGGTCTTCAAAAGAGCAGGTGCAGATTCAATGGGCCGAATGCCTCCTGCACTTTGATTCTATGATTTGAAACAGTGCAGCTGGAGCGTTGATATAATTCCCACTGTTCCTGCAACTACCATTCCCCCCGCCCCATTAAGGCATTGACTTGGTCTTATCCTTGTCATTCAATTAGTGAGCTCGTCTGGCTGGCTGGCCATGCATCCAACAGTAACTCTTTCAGAGTCGAACAATTAAACTAAATTAACAAAATGAGGGATAAAGTAAACACAGCCCCTAAGTTAGGTTAGCTGTAAAACCAAAGACAAAGTTTAAATAAAACTTACAAACATAAAATCAAAATGTGATTAAGAGGGTCATTAAAGCACCCCAGCCCCCACCGGGCACGAAAGGCCTCGACAGTGCCAGCAGACACCGATGCATCCAGCAGTATGCAGACCTGCCTTTCTGACCAATTGAAGTATCCAATTACTGAGTCCATCACAGAGACTGGACCCAGATTCTAAAAAGACTGTAACCGCTCCCATACCCCAAGGTTTAGGAAATAGTAAGTGTCACATTGCTGCTGTGCAGAGGTACAATGTTGGACAGAATAGAGTGAGCTTTATTGTGAATCAAACCAAAGTTTTATCTGACCTGATATTAGTGAGCAGAAAAATTCATGAGAAATATTAAATATGTTTGAAACAATAAGGATCCTTACTGGTGCTATTTTCAAACAGTGGGTAACATTTTGGGCCACACTAGATTATTAGCTGAGTTTAAGAAATTCACTAATAACCTAAAGTCAATAGTATTAAGAATACACAGCAGGCCAGTCAGTTTCTGAAAGAGAAAGATAGGTTAACACTTCAGGTGTAGACCTTCATATATCAGTGGTGTTTTGTTCCCTCCCTTATATTATTAATCCCTCCCTGACCACACACAGAAAAGACTCCAGTGTTATCCCATTATTCCACAGATACTTGATTTTATCTATATTTGTAGGGTGTTACAGCTTTCAATTGACTTTCTGACCAGCAGCAATAAGTGCTCCATCTCTAGAGGGTTCTCCGAGGATTCCTAAGTGACTCCTGCAAGGTCTGTGTGTTTATCACTATTGCGATAAGCTACGGTGTTTTAATATATATATATTGTGTAGCATCTACACGCGCCTTTCTCTCCTTTCTACATATATTTTCTGTTGCGAAAAAGAGGGTGGGAGTTGTCATTATCATGTATATTTGTATAGAGCTTAAGTTTTAGATTATCCTATGCATTAATATTTGTACTTTGAATGCTTTGTGTATGGAACTAAGAGACAATTTCAGCTTTTATGTGTAAAAGAAAATGTTAAGGAAATTATCAATTCTGATTTATTTTTTTCTTGCCCCGGATTTTAGGTTTTTTTTTTAAGGATTTGTTTTAATCCTCCCTGAACATTACCAGCTAGCTTACCACTTCCAGCTATGTCCCTAGACCAGAGGGGAGTTTGGAGGAGAGGGCAGACAGATGAGGAACTCCTAACTTCTCTCCCTTCTGCTGGGAGGATAGTCTCCACTACTCAGCAGCTCAACTTCAAACACTCAATCTGGTGAGGCAGCCCATTGTTTGGCAGCGAAGTTCCTTATATCAGTTTTACTTCTGGGTTCTACAGATGGGCAGTGGGGAAAACATTTCTGAGGGTAGTTATATGTTTGCAGCGTCCTAAATATATAGGAGTAGAATTTCTATGGGTTTTCCCGATCATCATAACTGCAACAGAAATCCCATAGGAATGGCATGACTTGCCATTTGCACTGTTTCAACAAGATTTCTGTCAACATTTGCAGGAGATTGGGAGAAATTCCCATTGAAATTCTACTGTCTGATATCCAGAGAGCTGTGTGATAAATGGTAATGATCATTGATCCAGTTATCGGACAAAATCTTGCTGTTATATTTAGTGTTGCTAACATATAGCTGCCAGAGGAACTCTTCCCCTCTTCCTCCAACATATAGTGAGCTGAGGAATTTTCTCAATTCCCCCACTGCTGCCCACCAGGAATTGACAGCTTGTAGTGTGATGCACTGGGCTTCCAATGAGAAAAATGGCCAAACAATGAGGAGAAATGGGAGATTGTGTATTTTATTGAATACTAAAACATCTTATGATGACTTTCAAAGATTTCCATTTAGTGTAAAGTGCACTTTTTACCTGTGTGTGACAGAAGTGACACTGCCAGCTTAAATATATCTTCTATTTTTGGGACTTCGTTTTAATAAAAGAAAAAATATTTACCACCAGTCATTCTTTTTCTGTCAATTCTTACTGCTCAGAACCTTCATTCCCAGACGCATGTCTTATATTCTATTAGATGTTACTTTCTGTTGGACTGTTTCACTAATGCTTTACATGGATTAATGTCTTTTTAAAAATATTTGCATGTAACATTTGCTATTTATTCCACTAATGGTGTCAGCAGTGGTTCAGTGGGTAACACTCTTGCCTCTATGTCAGAAGGTCATGGGTTCAAGGCCCACTCCAGAAACTTGAGTGCATAATCCATGCTGCTGTATTGAGGGAGTACTGCACTGTCAGAATCGCCATTTTCTTTTGGAAGAGACTTTATATTTGCTATGATCCCCATAGAGACCGTTAATTTTTAAAAAGAGATGAATTTCCCAGTGACTGACAAATAACCTGGTGGACAAGATTTCACATTTTACAACTTTTACTGTAACAAACAAAATCAACATAGATCAAACGTTACTTAACAAGCAGCTAATACATCAAGCTGAAGAAAACATGCTTTTGGATTAACTAATTAATATAATCGAAATATGGCTTTTCCTTTCACGATCTCCCGCACTTCTGGCAGATGTGTGACACTACAGGAACAGTTCCACAGTATCTCCCAGCTCTCCAGCAGGCTTGCTTCTCCCCACCACGCTGGGTCAAAACTTCCAGTGTCCTTCGAAAACCGTTATGCTCAGCCCGAATCCTCTGGATTTTCACCAATAAGGTCCACCTTGGCAATTCCCTATTCCCTAAATCTCCACGATCTCCATCTGTTTTCTTCCCTTCCTTTCAAACAGAAAACTAACTCTTAAAATCATCCTTCTTGGTCAGTAGCATAAAACAACCCGCCTGCTTCCCCACCGCAGTAGCTTTTTTGTCTCTCTGCTCCTCAGAAAACAGCTGTCCTTTTTTTGAGAGACATTTTTGAAAAGTGTTAAAATCAGTGTTTCAATAGGTTTCTGCTTGAGTTTCTCTCCCCATAGTAACCAGGACACATGGACATGTCCAAACTGGGGTTTATCATGACTGTACCACCTCTCTTTTCAGAACATTCTGTTTCACCTTAAGGTAGAAGAGATATTTTAAAACATTAACTATCTTGTAAAGTTCAGCATTCATGACGCACTGAGGTTTCTTCTGACCTCTCATGTGGACATAAAAGCTCCCACAGTACTCTTTAGAAGAGCAGGGACGTTCTCCCTGGCCAATATGTATCCCTCAACCAACATCACAGAAACAAATTTCTATAAATATACCCACAAATGAAGGTGTAAATGTCAGTCTGGAATAGAACTGGAACCCAAAGCCGCCTAACACAGGGTTAAAACTAAACTGAGTTGACAGGAATGCAGAAAGTCTAATGAAACTTGAGTTAAATTTAAGTATATCAGAGGCAACCTCCTCAGAGGAACATTTGTGCTTTTTAATAATTAAATTAAAATTTGCAACTGCTGTTGGAATTCAGAACATCTAGTCTTCAAATTAACACACACTAAAACACACTTATAAAAAAAATCCCAGGAGACTGATCATATCCATAAGGATCGTTTAAAAATGCTATCAAAAAACATGCAAAAAGAGCACCTCTCATTTCCCTGTGTGCTTCACAGCCAAATTATACAAGAATTGTAATAATTTGTTTGCAGGCAAAAGTGGCAGGTATTTTTCACACAACAATGTCCCACAAACAATTAGAAATAACCTATCCCATGTACTATATCAAAGAAAAGCAGGTTTTTCTAGATATTATCAAATCCCCAACCAACAGCACCAAGAAATAGATTTGCTGTTTGTGAGATATTGTACATAAATTGGCTGCTTTGTTAGCTACCAAGCAATGACTAAACCCCAATCATTCATCAACTGTGAGGTGTTTTACAATGTCATGAGGAGATAAAGGGGGTTTTATAAATTCAAGCTCATTCTTTTAAAAGTTTTCTTTTGAATTCCAGCTCTGGAAGACAAAACTTGTTAAAAATGTAGAGTTTCCCCACAAGATGGTGCTGTGTAGCCAATGAAGGAATGTTATCCTCACATCGCACAACCCAAGCAGCAAATGACATTTAATTTGGATGACACAGGTCCAGACAACAAATTTGGGCATTACAACAAATGCAAATTGGGCCCTGCATTAGCATAGCTGTGAACTTCTATGGTTACTCATGTCAGATCAAGTGATGGAATATCTTAATTCATGCTGTACTGTTGCTCTCTCTTCCTGGGGCTCATGTGGCTGGACAGACAACAGTTACTGGGTATCTGAAAGCAGGAAATCAGGAGGGGTAGGTTGCTGTGAGGGAAGGAAGGTGGGGTGGGACCAAGAGGTCCATGGTCACGTATCTTGCCAACCATGCCAACTAGCAGGATGAGGATGTGGTGGAAGTTGAAAATGGACATCAGGCAGGAACATATCATTATCCTCAATGTTCTCAGTAATGCTAAATGCTATGGGCTCCATCACAACTGCCCCATCATGCTGAGAGCCATCTCCTCCATAGGGCTCAGGCGATACAGGCCTTTTGTCCCCCATCAGGCCTGCCTCCTTCTGTTGTGTACCATTTTGTCCTGTAAGAGAGGGAAGAATGTTATTAAATGCGTAGTGCTGCGTTTGGGTGATGCACATATCATAGCTGAATACAGACAGCGATAGGTGGGTCTAAGGCTGGCAGCATTGGTAGGTATGTTAGGATGAGGTGGAGTAAATTCATGTTTGACATGAGTCCTGAGTGCCAGGGACTGCTGCTGGGAGAGTAATGGGATGTGTTGTATTTAAGAGGTTGATGGTATGGTGGGAAGGAGATGCATTTGTTGAACGTGACCACCCATACAAGGTCATTACACTTTTTGTAACACTGTGGTCAGGTCCCCCTGGCCATCTGCTCTAACTCCCTGCTGAAGGCCCTTCAGGGCCTCCTGGTCCTCTCCTGTGGAATCATAACGAATTTCCTCCTGCCCACCGTCACCACTCATGCCTCCAGCGCTGCATCCATCACCCTGGAACCCTCTCTCTGCCCCCATGTTCCATTCTCTATGTTTTAAATTTCAACAACGTTATTGGGTGCTGCTTCCCTATTAAGAGGGACAGCTTGTCTTCAAGAAGAGAAGGCTGGTTGCACCACTGCATACTCTCAACATAGCCCTGTTTGGGCCCCTGCTGAGTGCAGAGACAGATTCAGTGAGAAGAGGACAGAGAAAGCAAATAACCCACTCGGCCCCAGGCTACAATCCTGGTAATGGGGTGGAAGCATCAAGTTAGTTTCTGCCCACTTCCAGCAGAACTAGTATGGGTTGATATCAAATCACAACCCCAGAAAAAAAAGGGGACAGACGCATTTTTAGCCCATCATGTGTGTGATAGCTCTTTGCTAATTCAATCCAAAATTAGTCCCACTGCTTTGTTCTCTCCCAATTGCCCTACATCCTCCTTCAAATGTTCATCCAATATTCTCTTTGAAGATGCAGAGGGTGAAATGGTCTATGCCAATTGCATGAAACAGGTTCGTAGCTAATTGGCAACCGGCATTTCACCGCGCCTAATCTTTGCATTGAAGTTCACAAATTGATATTCAAACCCTAGTTGGAAACTTGTTTCCTCGTCTGTCGCTTTTACTTGGTTTGAAATTAAATACCTTGGCAATGTTTACCAAGTCCATGGAAAATAAAAACCGGCACAGAAAAAATTTGCCGCTTGATTCTCTAAAAACCCAATGCATGCTGCTGGTATAGACAAATTTCGCACCCCTGCCCTCCATGTTCTCTGTGGAAAAGTCTCATACACCCAATAACTTCTAATTACTCTCCTCACATTTTACAAATGTAAGGAAATAGGCAGGAAATAAACATAAGGAATAGGAACAGGAGTAGACCATTCGGCCCCTCGAGCCTGCTCCACCATTCAATAAGATCATGGCTGCTCTTCTTGTGTTTCAACTTCCACATTCCCATCTAACCCCGATAACCTTTGGTTCCCTTGCCTAACAAGAATCTATCTATCTTTGCCTTCAAAATATTCAATGACCCTGCCTCCACCACCTTCTGAGGCAGAGTGTTCCAAAGTCAAAGAACCCTCTGAGAGAAAAAATTTCTCACCTCTGTCGTAAAAGGGTGACCCCTAATTTTAAAACAGTGCCCCCTAGATCTGGACTCACCCACAAGAGGAAACACCCTTTCGATGTCCACCTTGTCAAGGCCGTTCAGGGTCTTGTAAACTTCAATCAGATCATCCCTCACTCATCTAACCTCCAGTGGAAACAAGCCCAGTCTATCCAACCTTTCCTCATACGACAACCAACTCATTATAGGTATCAATCTAGTAAACCTCCTCTGAACCGCCTCCAGTGCATTTACATCCTTCCTTAAATAAAGAGACAAAACTGCACACAGTATTCAAGGTGTGGTCTCACCAATGCCCTGTATAACTGAAGAATAACATCCTCACTTTTATGTTCAATTCTTCTCGTAATAAAGGATAGCATTCCATTAACCTTCTTAATTACTTGCTTTACCCTGCATGCTAACTTTTTGTGACCCGTACTAGAACACCTAGATCCCGTTGCACCTCAGAATTATGCAGTCGTTCTCCACTTAAGTAATATTCTGCTTTTTTATTCTTCCTGCCAAAATGAATAACTTCACATTTTCCCACATTAAACTCCATTTGCCAGATCTTTGCCCACTCACTCAACCTATTTATATCCATCTGCAACCTCCTCATGTCCTCTTCACAACACACTTTCCTACCTAACATTGTGTCATCTGCAAATTTAGCTACCAAGTCTTCAATCTCCTCATCTAAGTCATTGATGTAAATCGTAAAAAAGTTGAGGCCCCAGTACAGACCCCTGTGGGACTCCACTCATCACATCCTGACAATCAGAAAAAGACCCATTTATGCATACTCTTTGCTTTCTGCCAATCAGCCAATCCTCTATCCATGCTAATATGTTATCCACTACACCATGCGCTTTTATTTTCCATAATAATCTTTGATGTGGCCCTTTATCAAATGCCTTCTGGAAATCCAATTACAGCACATCTACAGGCTTCCCTTTATCCACTGCGCATGTTACTCCTTCAAAAAACTCCAATAAATTAGTTAAACATGATTTTCCTTTCACAAAACCATGCTGACTCTCCCCTATTGCCCTGAGCTCTTCCAAGTGCCCAGCTAAAATCTCCTTAATGATCGATTCTAATAACTTCCCCATGACAGATGTCAAGTTAACTGGCATATAGTTTCCTGTTTTCTGCCTCCCTCCCTTTTTGAATAGAGGGGTTATATTTGCTACTTTCCAATCTGATGGAACCTTTCCAGAATCTAGCGAATTTTGGAAAATTAACACCAGTGCATCGACTACCTCATTAGCCACCTCTTTTAAGACCCTAGGATGTAATCTATCGGGACCCAGGGACTTACCAGCCCGCAGCTCCATCAATTTGCTCAGTACCGTATCCCTAGTGATTTCAATTTCACCAAGTTCCTTTCTCCCATTCACCTCCTGATTTGCAGCTATTACTGGAATGTTTTTTGTATCCTCTATAGTGAAGACAGGAGCAAAATATTTGTTCATTTCTTCCGCCATTTCCTTATTATCTACTATTAACTCTCTACTGTCACCCTCTAGAGGACCAACACTCACTTTACTTACTTAAATACCTGTAGAAATTCTTGCTATCCATTTTTACATTTCTAGCTAGCTTCTTCTCACACTTTAATTTCTTTCTTCTGATTAACCTTTTAGTCAATCTCTGCCGTTGTTCATATTCTGTCCAATCATCTGTCCTGCCACTCATCTTTGCGGAGTTGTATGCTTTTTCCTTAAGTTTGATGCTTTCCTCAACTTCTTACCCGCTCTTCTCCCTTTCAGTCTGGATGTAAAATTCAATCATATTGTGGTCACTGCTACCTAACGGTGCCTTTACTCTGAGGTCATTAATTAATCCTGTCACATTACACAATACCAAGTCTAATATAACCTGCTCTCTGGATGGTTCCAGAACATGCTGCTCTAAGAAACTATCTCGAATGCATTCTAAGAACTCCTCATCCAGGCTTTTACTGCCAATCTGATTTTTCCAGTTTGTGTGTGGATTAAAATCGCCCATGATTATTGCCTTCCCTTTATCACAAGCACAATATTTTCCCTTGAGTACTTTGCCCTACACTTCGGCTACTGTTTGGGGCCTGTAGACCACTCCCATTAGTGACTTTTTCCCCTACTGTTCCTCATCTCCACCCAAACCAATTCTACGTCCTGATCTCCTGAACCAAAGTCATCTCATAACTATTGCACCAATGCCCTCTTTGATTAACAGAGCTACCTCTCCACCTTTACCTAGCTTCCTATTCTTCTGGAATGTCATTTTTCCCCTCAATATTAAGGACCCAGTCTTTGTCATCCTGCAGCCACGCCTCTGTAATTGCCATCAGGTCATCTTTATTTGCTTCAATGTGGGCCATCAATTCATTTACTTTGTTATGAATGCTACATGCATTCAGATAGAGAGTCTTCAGTTTTGTCTTTTTGTTACCTTTGTACATCTGTTGATGTATTCTTGGGTTTTTTCTCTCTGTCCCTTCCTACCATTCTCTGACCCTCATTTCTCATATTACTATTTTGCTCTCCTGTCTTGACTCTATACCTTGAATTGCTATCTCTACCCAGGCTTGATCCCTCACAAAATACTGCGGATGCTGGAAATCTGAAACAAAAACAAAAATAGCGTTCTGATGAAGAGTCATTCAGACGCAAAACGTTAACTGTGTTTCTCTCCGGAGATGCTGTCAGACCTGCTGAGTTTTTCCAGCTATTTTTGTTTTTGTTCCCTCACCCTCTTGTTTAGTTTAAAGCCCTCTCTACTTCCCTAGTTATGTGATTTGTGAGAACACTCAGCCCAGCACAGTTCAGGTGTAAACCGTCCCAACAGTACAGCTCCCACTTTCCCCAGTAATGATGCCAGTGCCCCTCAAACCAGAACCCACTTCTCCTACACCAGTCTTTGAGCCACATATTCATCTCTCTAATCTTATTTGCCTGAGGCTAATTTGCCCGTGACTCAGGTAATAATCGAGAGATTATTACCTTTGAGGTTCTGCTTCTTAATTTGGTACCTAGCTCCTCATACGGACTTTGTAGAACCTCTTTCCTAGTTGAACCTATGTCATTGGTACCTACATGGACCACAACAACTGGATCGTCCCCTTCCCACTGCAAGTTCCTCTCCAGCCCTGAGCAGATACCCGAACCCTGGTACTGGGCAGGCAACATAGCCACATGGACACTCGCTCTTTGCTGCAGGGAACAGTGTCAATTCCCCTCTCTATACTATCCTCTGCTACCATTACTGTGCCATGGTCAGTCAGCTCATCCACTTTGCAGACCTCGCTTTCATCCACACAGGTTGTGAGCACCTCAAACCTGTTTGACAATTGCTAAGCCTGAGGCTCCTCCCCCACTGTCTGCTCGGTCCCATTACCTGCCTCACTGACAGTCACATCCTCCTGTCCCTCACTGCTGACCAAAACTGATAACCCTCTTCTAAGAGATGGGACTGTATTCTGGAACAAAGTATCCAGGTATTTCCCCCCCCACCATGTTGCGCAGTGTCTGCATTTCGGCTTCCAGATCAATAATCCCGATCTGGAATTCCTCAAGCTGTTTACACTTCCTGCAGACGTGTTTGTTATCTAATTTATGTTATTTAGTTAATTTACTTTAATTACTTTCTTCCTATGTTTGCTACAATTTGCTGTTTATTGAATGCTAGTACCACTGACAACTAAAGGTTATACTCATCTTAACTACAAGGTATGTGTTTTAGATGTTTGTTTAAATTACTTTATTTTTATTGCTTTATTTATCTTTATTGTTTGATTTTAATTTTAAAGTTTTCAAATTTTGATTTATTATTTTAAAATTCTAGTTCTTTTTATTTATAGATCTACCTGAACTCACCTGTCCTAAGCTGGTTTCTCACGCACTGTCCTTTAAACTGAGCACTTACTGGCCAGTCAACTCACTAGTTTCCTGTGATGTCACAGTATGACCATCTGGTCCATCACAGCTACCGCACACAGTTGTGACTAACACCTCCCAGCAATCGCCTAACCCTCTGGGAGAGGCAAGAAGCCAATGGCCTTCCTCTCCAACCCAATGCAACATAATTAGTTCAAGAGACTACAGGACTCCGCTTATATTATCTGGAATTTCACGTACTTTTTATAACATGTGATCACCTCCCCATACGAGATGCAAACTTACTCCTAATGGTGTAAGTCGTGTTGAATTGTACCATTTGGTCACCATCACAATTGAACTAACACCTGATATTTCTCATTTTCCACAGAGACTAAAAAGTTACTTAATTGATGTCTGGCCAAAGTGGCTAACACTCTTGCATAAAGGTAGGCCACTTTACAGGACAGGGAAATGTGAAAGAATTTTTCTTGTTAAAAGTGCTTCTGGGTTATGAAAGGTTTGAAAATCGGGTGTTGGATGCACTGAACTGACTGATTGGATTGTATGTGCTTGTCTGCAGTATTCAGAACTGCCACAGGGTGGTGATGGAGATATATATTTATCACCAGAAGTTACACTGAGGGACCGTCTATAAATTGTATCAGTGCGAATTAATGCATGTACAATCAACATCAGCTAATAGAACTGATAAAGCAGCTTTAGTAGCTTATCGCCACCTTCTCAAGGGCAGTTAGGGAGGGTAACAAATACTGGCTTTGCCTGCAATGCTCACATCCCGTGAATGGATAAAAAAAAACCTCAAGGGAATCACAGATGGAATTGAACACACGTAAATCAGGAGGTGACTGAACACGTGGTCATAGTTTCAATGGAAATTTCTGAGTCTTGGGGGCTGAGATAATGAGAAGTTGGAGGAGAGAGTCTAGTACAGGGCAAAGAGCAGGCTGGAATCTAATCGATGGGTCCAGTTGGTTTATATATAGGATAACAGATTTCCAGGAGAGAATCTGTATAGCCATGGGTCAGTGGTGCTCAGTGAATTATGAGAGGAAAAACCTGGCTGTGAAGCCCTCCACAGCCAAACAGTCTGTTATCACTCAGTCCTGAGGTTCACACACACACACAGTAAAGACTGTGGACAAGATCCAGAAAGTGCCTGAAACCTCCTTACATCTACTCTGTGCTTGTCCAGCTTCAACTATGTTTATGGTCCCCTCTAACAGTAGCTGTAATATCGGGCAGATTATAAATCAGGAAATTAGAGGTGCATGTAACAAGGGTAATACGGTAATTCTGGCTGACTTTAATCTTCATATAGAGAGGACAAACGAAATTTGCAGTATAGTTTGGAGGACCAAGTTCATGAAATGTATATTAGATAATTTTCTAGACCAGACTGTCAAGGAACCAACTACAGAACAAGCTATTCTGGATCTAGTATTGTTCAATGAGAAAGAGTTAATAACTTTGTAGTAAAGGAATCTCGAGGGAAGAGTGACCATAATATGTTAGAATTTTATATTGAAAATATATTAAAAATAATTCCATTAAGTCAGAAACTAGGATCTTAAATCTAAAAGCAAGTAGGTATGAGGGTCAAGTTGGCTGTGTTAGATTGCTTGAGATATCTTTTAATGTGGTTTCCCAATGGTTAGCGTTTAAAGTATTATTCCACAATTTGTAACAAATACACATTGCTTTAAGGCACAAAAACCCTATAGAAAAAAATGGTCCAATGTGGTTGACAAGAGGAGTTAAAGATAGTCAGCAGGTCTGGCAGAATCTGTGGAGAGAGAAACTGAGTTATGTCCAGCATCCTGAGTTAAAGATAACATTAGATCAAAGGAAGAGGCTAATAATGTTGCTAAAAATAGTAGTAAGCCTGAGGATTTTTGAATTCAGCAGAGAACTAAGAAATTGGTAAGAAACGTGAATATGAGAAGAGACTAGCAAGAAACACAAAAACAGATAGTAAATAGAAAGATATTAGTGAAAGTAAATGTGGGCCCACTCGGGGCAGCCACAGGTGAAATTATAACGGTGAATAAGACAATAGCAGGCATAATAAATACTTTGTATCTGTCTTCATGGTGTGAGACATAAAAAGAAATTTTGAAATAATGGGAGCCCACTGGTCTAATGAGAATGAGGAATTTAAAGAATTCTAAATAAGTAAAGAAATAGTATCGGAGAAATTAAGGGGACTGAGTAGCGACAAATCGCCTGGACCGGACCACCTGCATCCTAGAGTTTAAAAGCGGAAGGTGCAGGGATAGTGGGTGCATTGGTTTAGATCTTATAGAATTCCTTAGATCCTAATGCAGTTCTCCAGGATTGGAAAGTAGCAAACATAACCATCGCTAGGAAAAATCAAAATGGAGAACTGTGGGCTAGTTAGCCTAACATCGGTAGTAGGCAAAATGCTAGAATCTATTATGAAAGCCGTGATAACAGGGCACTTAGGAAATCATAATACGATTAAGCAGACTCAATGTGGATTTATGAAAGGGAAATTATGTTTGACAAATCTGTTTTTTGAGGATGGGATTAGAAGGATGCAAAAGGGGCAACTAGTTGATGTAATGTGCTTGGATTTCCGAAAAGCATTCGATATAGCACACAAGCTATTACACAAAATTAGGGGCCATGCGATTGAGGTAATATAATTAGCATGGATTGAGGATTAGTTAACAATAGGAAACAGAGAGTAGGTCATGTTTGGGTTGGCAGGCTGTAATTAATGGGGTACCACAAGGATCAGTGCTTCCGGTTCAACTATTTGATTCTAATTCAATAACTTAGATGAGGAGACCTAGGGTAACATATCCAAGTTTGCTGACAACATAACATTTGATGGGAAAATAAGTGGTGAGGAGGGATATAGACAGATCAGGTGAGTAGGCAAGAACATGATTCATGGAGTATAATATGGCCAACATCCTGGGGGTGACCAGAAACTGAACTGGACTAGCCATATAAATACTGTGACTACAAGAGTAGGTCAGAGGCTAGGGATCCTACAATGAGTAACCCACCTTCTGATTCCCCAAAGCCTGTCCACCATCTACAAGGCACAAGTCAGGAGTGTGATGGAATACTCCCCACTTGTCTAGATGAGTGCAGCTCCCACAACACTCAAGAAGCTTGACACCATCCAGGACAAAGCAGCTGAAGATGGTTGGGCCTGGGACACTACCCTGGGGAACTCCTGCAGTGATGTCCTTGAACTGTGATGATTGATCTCCAACAACCATAACCATCTTCCTTTGTATAACTCCAATCAGCAAAGAAGTTTTCCCCTGATTCCCATTGACTCCAGTTTTGCTAGGGCTCCTTGATGTTACTGTAAAGAGAATATCATTTTTCCCTAATATTACTGTGGGATACTGAAGCAGGCTTGTGGGGGCTGTGTGTGTGTGTGCGTGTGAGACTACTTTAATTAATGAAGACAGTCAGATTGCAAGGTTTAAATCACCAAAGGGATTAGGTGTGAAAGGCATTTTGAAATGGAATAAAAACAGAAAATGCTGGAAAGACTCAGCAGGTCTGACAGCATCTGTAGAGAGAGAAACAGAGTTAACGCTTCAAGCCTGTCTCTCTGTGGAGCTCTCTTCCTGGACCCCAGGGATCAAGAACGAGAGAGCACAGATTTAATGCGACTTCAAAAGAAGCAAATGTGACGTGAGAAAAAACTTTTTCACACAACGAGTGGTTCGGGTCTGGAATGCACTGCCTGGAAGTGAGGTAGAGGCAGGTTCAATCGAGACATTCAAGAGGGCATTAGATGATTATTTGAATAGAAACAATGTGCAGGGTTACAGGGAAAAGACAGGGAATGGCACTGAGTCATAATGCTCATTTGGAGAGCTGGTGCAGACATGGTGGACCGAATGGCCTCCTATGCCGTGAAGATTCTGTGATTCTGGATCCCAAGATCCCACCCTGCTCCACAAAACTCTTTCCCTGGACCCCAGCACCACACACCCTCACTACCTGGACCCCAGCACCACACACCCTCACCACCTGGACCCCAGCACCACACAACCTCACCACCTGGACCCCAGCACCACATACCCTCACTACCTGGACCCCAGCACCACACACCCTCACTACCTGGACCCCAGCACCACACACCCTCACCACCTGGACCCCAGCACCACACACCCTCACCACCTGGACCCCAGCACCACACACCCTCACTACCTGGACCCCTGGATCACACATCCTCACCACCTGGATTTCCCTGCCTGTATATCCCAATACCATATTCCCTCCCCACGGAGCTCTCTTCCTGTACTCCAACACCACACCTCCTCCAACTGATCATTTCTCCCTCTCCTCTCTAACAGACCTCCCCGCCTCCCTTCCATTGCTTGCTCAGTGTTCATTGCTCTCCCTGTTTCCCAGTGTCACTTGGATTGTATACTGACAGCAACATTAATGTAGGATTTTTGTTCAGTTACAGCTGTCAGAGAACATTAAGTGTTGAAATTCAAACGTTTCATTAGGGTTCAGTTATGCTTTCACTAACCCAATTTTACTCAACTTTTTGGCTCAGGCTCTGAGAAGAGCCACACCTTCTTACTTTTACAAGTTCTTAGAAGTGCTTTCTGTGGCCAAGGCTGATTGAAACCACAGACTTTATAGATGATATGTTACAGCAGCAGTTTTAGCATTTTTCACTGGAAGAAATGCACCAAGGTCACAGCACGTTGGATTCCTTTTGAGGCACATGAGGCTTTGCTATAGAGGAGATGTAAGTGGAGCTGCAGTCGCTCTTGTGTTTACCACTAAACCAGACAGCAGGTTATTACATCCCCTTTAATATTGTTTGTAAAGGTGTAAGACCTTGGCCTCATCTCATTTTTATCTGTATCTGCTTCTTCAGATCTTATTGAATTACATTGAATTTACAGCACAAACCATTCAGCCCATCTGGTCCATGCTAGCGTTTGTGCTTCTGACGAGCCTCCTCCCACTCTCTTTATACCATCAGCATAACCCTCCAGTAACTGCTCTCTGAAACTGCCCAGAAAACCATCTAATTATATTCAAGAAGGTGGCTCACTGCCACCCTCACAGCAAAATGATGGAAGACGTCAGCAACAACACTTGCACCTCAATAACCTGCTCGCTGTAACGTTGAGTTCAGGTTCCGCCAGGGCCACTCATCTCCTGATCTCATTACAGCCTTCGTCCAAAAGAGCTGAACTCCCGAGGTGAGGTGAGAGTGACTGCCCTTGACATCAAGGCAGCATTTGATCAAGTGTGGCATTAAGGAGCCCTAGCAAAACTGGAGTCAATGGGAATCAGGGGGAAAACTCTCCGCTGGTTGGTGTCAGTACCTTGCACAAAGGAAGATGGTTGTGGTTGTTGGAGGTCAGTCATCTCAGCTCCAGGACATCACTGCAGGAGTTCCTCAGGGTAGTGTCTTCGGTCATCTTCAGCTGCTTCATCGATGACCTTCCTTCCATCATAAGGTCAGAAGTGGGGATGTTCACTGATGATTGCACAATGTTCAGCACCATTCACTACTCCTCACATACTGAAGCAGCCCATGTCCAAATGCAGCAAGACCTGGACAATATCCAGGCTTGGGCTGACAAGTGGCAACTAACATTCATGCCAAACAAGTGCCAGGCAATGACCATCTCCAACAAGAGAGAATCCAACCATCGCCCCTTGAAATTCAACAGCATTAACATTACTGAATCCCCCACTATCAACATCCTAGGGGCTACCATTGGCCAGAAGCTAAATAGAACCAGCCATATAAACACTGTGTGATGGAATACTATCCATTTGTTTGGATCAATGTGACTCCAACAACATTCAAGGAGTTTGACACCATCCACAACAAAGCAGCTCATTTGATTGGCACCCCATCCGCATCCTTTAACAATCATCCCCTCCACCACTGATGCACAGTGGCATTAGTGTGTACCATATACAGCACACACTGCAGGAACTCACCAGGCCTCTTCATTAGCACTTTCCAAGCTCTTGGCCTTTACCGCATAGAAGACAGCAAGTTCCCCTCTAACCACACACTATCCTGACGTGGAACTATATTACCGTCCCTTCAATGTCGCTGGGTCAAAAACTCCCTCCCTAATGGCACTGTGGGTGTACCTGCACCACATGGACTGCAGCGGTTCAAGAAGACAGCTCACCACCACCACTTCGAGGGCAACTAGGGATGGGCAATAAATGCTGGCCCAGCCAGTGATGCCCACATCCCATGAATGAATTTTTAAAATCTATGCTATTCACCTCAATTACTTTGTGGAGTAGTCACAACTACTGGCTAGTTGTAGTTTTCACCATTCTGTGTGCAAAAGAAGGTTTCTGCTGAATTCTTGACTGTATTTATTAGTGACTATCTTATATTTATTGCCCCTAGTCCTGGTCTTGCCCACCAGTGTAAACATCTTCTCTACATCTACCCTATTAAGCTTCATGATTTTTGGGGCACCTCTCGATCTTCTTTTTTCTTCCTTGATCAACTTTTCCTGATACTTTGATGCTTATCCCCTCTCAGTTCTGAAATCATTCCTGTAAATGTTTTTTTGCACTTTCTCCAGCCCCCCCCCCTGTATCCTTTATATAGTATTGTGACCAGAGGGTGTACAATACTCCCAAGAGGGTCTAACCAATGTTCTATACAAGCTTAATATCACTTCTCTGCTTTTCAGCCCCATTGAAGACTGTGTTATGTTGTAACCACTTTTAAAGGTTCTTTCTAGTCACTGAATCTACTGTAGCCTGAGTTGCCAGTGCCACTGCATTCTTCGAAAAATTCAGTTAACCGCAAGGAGCTTTGAGTGGTTTGGCAAATGATTTATGATTCTAAAAGAGCAAAGATCTTGCACCAAGTCCATCCAACATGTTTTAATTTTATCACACCAGGTTATTCTTAACTTTACAAGTAATTATCAGCGGTCAGGAAGGACAGTGTGGGGGAAGTGTATATGAGGTCTAGTCCTGTCCACACGTTCCCGCCAAAATAATATTCTGGAGGAGGAGGAGACACTTACATCATGTGACAGTGCAGGGGCAGGGCTTCAAACAGAATTTTACTGTTCTATTTTTATCCTTTGCCCCGGGTTTTAAATGCTGCTGGTGCTGTTGCAGCACAGCTTCAGGGTGAACCTGAAACTCCCAAACCTCATAGGTCAGACCGCACGGTGAGTTTAAGCAGGATATCCTGCTCACGCCCGAATGTGTATCTCATTCGCCAAGGCTGAGGGGAAGGGGACCCTCTGAGACTCAGACATGCATTTGCAGGGCAGTAACAGCAGGGCCAGAGTGTGACACACAGTTTAAAAGCTGCTGTGGGGTTGTGAAGGTGCGAGGGGGCATTGACCCTCTGACCTATGGGGATGGTGCCCTGCAGTGGCACAGTGTCACTACAGGTCTAGGAGGAAATTAAACCAAACATCTGTCCACATCTGGTATACCATGGCCCACAAATGGCAGTTTCTGGTCGGTGAGAAACTTCTTTACTGAGAGAGTGGTTAGAATGTTGAACTCGCTCCTGCAAGGAGTGGTTGGGGTGAATAACATAGATGCAGAATAAGAGGTCCCCCTTTAAGATGAAGATGAGGAGAATTTTTTTCTCTCGAGGGTCTGTGGAATTCTCTTCCCAGAAAGCAGTGGAGTCTGGGTCGTTGAATTTATTCAAGGCTGAGTAGGATAGATTTTTAATCGACGAGGGAGTCGAGGGTTATGGTGGGCAGACAGGAAAGTGGAGCTGAGGCCATGATCTCATCGAATGGCGGATCAGGCTTGAAGGGCCGAATGGCCTACTCCTTCTCCTAAGTCCTATGTTCCTATGATTCATTTAGGGGGAGCTTAGATGATCACACACAATGGAGAAAGGAATAGAAGGATATGTTGATAGGATGAAGTAGAGGTGGGAGGTGAATCATGTGGGCCATAAACACCAGCCTGGAGCTGTTGGGCTGAATTACCTGTTTCTATGCTTTAAATGCTGCACAATATCCAGACACGGGCAAGCTGAACCTGGTACTCTCAGGTGGATTATTAGCTCAATATTGCCTCAATCAGGTCATCCCTCATCCTTGTGAATCTTTTTTACTTTCTGCAGTGGCTCTATATCCTTTCTATAATATAGAGACCAGAATGCCCAAGTGTGTATTTTTGCTTTTGAATGATTAGGGTGTGAAATTGTTTTTATTGTAATAATGTTTTAGCTAGATCTTTGATAGACAAAGGAGTCAAGGTTTATGGGCGGCAGACAGGAAAGTGGAGCTAAGACCACAACCAGATCAGCCATGATCTTATCGAACAGTGGTGCAGATTCGATGGGCTGAATAGCCTACTCCTGCTCCAGTCCCATGTTCCTTTGAAAGCCTTGAACCCACAATCGTCTGACAAGAGGCTGAAACTGAACCAATCTCCAAAATGAGATCCTCGTGGACACAAATATTAGCGCAAGTTACCAACACGGAGAGGAGGAGAATCTACAGGGAAGGTGGTGTCCTCAACAGAGGGATTGGCTCCAGGAAGAGTTCCCACATCCAAGTACCAAATGACGTTGCATTCTCTCTTGTACTGAGTCCATGAGGTATGAGTACTGTCTGCAGCACGGAGTGTTAAAAAACACATGCTCCCACCTGGGATTCCCCACCATGAAGATATGCCAAGAGATTCTGTGTGATGCTGGCTAAGATTTCAAACATTTCCGGTCTGTTATCAAAAATCAAAACATACTGGGAGGGAGAAACTACAGACAGCAGCATTTTGCTTTTATATTGCTTTTATATTCCACCTTTATTTAGAATTACACAGAATGTACAACACAGAAACAGGACATTCAGCAGCTGGGTCCTTGCTGGTGTTTATGCTCCACACATTTTCTTTTGATCCCATTTCATTTAATCATTAAGGAAGTAGTTGCAGGAGATTTAGAAAATCATAATCCAACAAGCAGAGTCAAGATGGTTTATGAAAGGGGATTCATGTTTGACAAATTTATTGGATTTCTTTGAGGATGTAACAAGCAGGATGGATAATGGGGAACCAGTAGATGTGGTGTACTTGGATTTCCCAAAGGCATTTGACAAGGTGCCACATCAAAGGTACCAGACAAAAAAAGAGCTCATGGTGTTAGGGGTAATATATTAGCATTTAATAGAGGATTGGTTAGCTAACAGGAAGCAGAGAGTCGGAATAAATGGGTCATTTTCAAGGTGACAAACTATAACTAGTGGAGTGCCACAGGAATCCCTGCTGGGGCCTCAACTATTTAAAATCCACACCAATGAGTTGAATGTATTGTATTGTATTTTAGCCATGTTTGCAGACAATACAAAGATAGGACAGCAAGCTGCTTCATCAATGACCTTCCTTCCATCATAAGGTCAGAAGTGGGGATGTTCGCTGATGATTGCACAATGTTCAGCACCATTCACAACTCCTCAGATATTGAAGCAGTCCATGTCCAAATGCAGCAAGACCTGGACAATATCCAGGCTTGGGCTGACAAGTGGCAAGTAACGTTCACACCACAGAAGTGCCAGGCAATGACCATCTCCAACAGGAGAGAATCCAACCATTGCCCCTTGACATTCAATGGCATTACCATCACTGAATCCCTGACTATCAACATCCTGGGGTTACCACTGACCAGAAACTGAACTGGACTAGCCATACAAATACTGTGGCTACAAGAGCAGGTCCGAGGCTGGGAATCGTGCGACAAGTAACTCACCCCCTGACTCCCCAAAGCCTGTCCACCATCTACAAGGCACAAGTCAGGAGTGTGATGGAATTCTCCCCACTTGCCTGGATGAGTGCAGCTCCCACAACACTGAAGAAGCTTGACACCATCCAGGACAAAGCAACCCGTTTAATTGGCACCACATCCACAAACATTCACTCCCTCCACCACCGACGCACTACAAGATGCACTGCAGGAATTCACCAAGACTCCTTAGGCAGCATCTTCCAAACACGCAACCACCACCATCTAGAAGGACAAGGGCAGCAGATAGATGGGAACACCACCACCTGGAAGTTCCCCTCCGAGCCACTCACCATCCTGCCTTGGAAATATATCGCCGTTCCTTCACTGTCACTGGGTCAAAACCCTGGAACTCCCTCCCTAACAGCACTGTGGGTGTACCTACACCACATGGACTGCAGTGGTTCAAGAAGGCAGCTCACCACCACCTTCTCAAGGGCAATTAGGGATGGGCAATAAATGCTGGCCCAGCCAGCGAAGCCCACATTCCATGAATGAATTTTAAAAAAAGGTATTTAGATAGTTAAAGTGAGTGGCCAAAAATTTGGCAGATGGAGTACCACTTGGGAAAATGTGAGGTTGTCCATTTTGGTAGGAAGAATAGAAAAGCAGAACATCATTTACATGGAGCGAGATTGTGGAATGCTGCAGTAGAGAAGGATCTGGGTGTCCTTGTACATGAATCACAAAAAGTTAGTATGCAGATGCAGAAACTGGTTAGGAAGGCAAATGGAATGTTGGTGTTTGTTGCAAGGGGAATGGAATATAAAAGTAGGGATGTCTTGCTACAACTGTACAGGGTCTTGGTGAGACCACATCTGGAGTATTGCACGCAGATTTGGTCTCCTTATTTAAGGAGGGATTTTTATTTGCATCGGAGGCAGTTCAGAGAAGATTCATTCGGCTGATTCTTGGATGAAAGGGTTTGTCTTGTGAGGAAAGATTGAGCAGTTTGGGCCTGTACTTACTGGAGTTTAGGTGACCTTATTGAAATATAAAAGATTCTGAGGGGGCTTGACAGGGTCGATGCTGAGAGGATGTTTCCCCTCATGAAGGAATCTAGAACTAGGGGGTGTAGTTCCAGAATAAGGCACCTCTCATTTAAGACAGAGATGAGGAGGAATTTCTTCTCTCAGAAGGTTGTTAGTCTTTAGAATTCTCTTCCCTAGAGAGCAGTGAAGGCTGGGTCATTGAATATACTCAAGGTTTTTGATCAACAAGGAAATTGAGGGTTAGACAAGGAGGAAAGTGGAGTTAAGTCCACAATCAGATCAGCCATGATTTTATTGAATGACAGAGCAGGCTGAATGGCCTAGTCCTGCTCCTATTTCTTATGTGCTTATGAAATGTTATCAGAATAACCGGAAGCAAAAACTCCCTAACCACTACTCCACCCCTCTCCCTGGCAGCCGTCTATGTTTGAACCAGACCATTTGCAACCTTGGAGTTGCATTTTACCACGAGATGAGTTTCTGGCCACATACCTGCACCATCACCAGCATGGCCTATTTCCAATTCTGTGATAACATCCAACGCACTCCTGCTTCAGCCCATTTACTGCTCAAACCCTCATCGATGCCTTTGACTATTCCAATGCGCTTCAGATTGCCTTCCATCTTACCCCACTACATCTACTCAAGTTCATCCAAAACTCTGCCTCCTGTGCCCTAACTTGAGCCAAGTCCTGTTCCCCTATCACCCCCTGTGCTCTCTGACCCACATTGGCTTTCGGTTAAGCAACCTCTTGCTGTTCCCTAATCTCCTATAACCCGACAAGGCCTCTATAGGCCTCTAATTCTAGCCTGTTGTGCATCCCTGATATTAATAGCTCCACAATTAAACCGCCTGGGCCCCAAGCCCTGGAATTCCCCCCAGAAACCCCTCCGCCTCTCTTTCCCTTTTAAAGATGCTCCTTGAAACCTACCTCTGACCAAGATTTTAGTTTCGGTCTTAATATCTCCTTATATGTCTCAGTGTCAAATTTTGTTTGATAATGCTCCAGTGAAGCACTTTGGGATGTTTTATTATGTTAAAGGTGCTATATAAATGCAAGTTGTTGTTGAGTAAACGGGACAAGATATGGGCAGCAGGGGCTTTGAATGAACTTGAGTTTAGGCAGGGTGGAAGCCACAGGGCAGGTTGCAGGAGGAATTGAATAACTTGGTGACTTGATGGGTAATGGGTTCAGTGCCAGTGATTGTGAGGGAGAGGCAGAGACAAGTAATGTCGCAAAGCTGGAGGTGAGTGGCTTAGTAATGTTGAGAGAGCAGGATTGAAGGCCAGAGTGCCATAGTTTTGCATAGTCTGGTTCAATCTTGGCATGTGATTAGAAAGGGAGGTGAAGCCAGCGATGGGGAACTGCAGTCCCCTCACTGACCAAGAAGAATGGCTTCAGTCTTCCTATTGATCAGCTAGAAAAAGCTTGGATTTCCCCACAACTTGACTCACAGCAAAAATCAGCCCAGGAGAACAGGAAATAAACCAAGCACAATAAAGCACAGTGTTCAACAATTCAGAGACCTCGTTTGCCCCAGGGACACTCAATGGTCTCAGGTGGTCCAGCTGAGAAACTTGGGAAATCAAACGGGAACTGAACTGAGCTGTCAGGTAGAATGGTGAGGGGTTTAAAATCATCTGGTGCTGAGGTGAACTTGTAGGTCAAGTCAAACAGTTCCCATTACTGGAGCAGGAGATCTCAAACACTAACAGGGAGGAGAGTGGGCGAAAGGGCAAGGGTGGTGATGGGTGGAGTGACAGAGGAGATGAGCTAAGTAGGCACCTGCCAGACAAAGTTGTGGAGGAGATCATCCCAGGCATCCCAATTCAAAAATCTCAATCTTAGGGCTTCTTTGTATACTGGTGTTTAGAACTGGATGTTTACATTATTGGATGATGTTTATTAAAACAGCCATTGATACATTGGAGACAGTTGAGAAAAGAATTGACAAATATAGTTCCAGAACATCAGACACCGTGTTATAAGAGGAAGCTCACTGTGCTAAACCTAACAAAAAATAAAGCTGCTTTATCTGGGTCAGTTTGTCTGCTCTGCTCATTCCTTTGAACCTGGGTGTTTGGAGCACACAGTCTTTGGCCCTTCACCTGGATCCCTGACTGTACCTCCTGGTGGCCATCAGGTCAGGTCAGCTGCATCAGCAGGATGCCTGCTTGAGAACCACAAAGGTTAAAAATACAGGTAAAAAGTTGCAGAAACACTGCACATGCACACGCAGAGCCTATACAGCAACCAGAAACTAACTGTAAGCACAGGATCACTGACCTCGCCAGTCTTAAAGAAACCTGACCGTGAGCACAAAGTCTTCTGCTACAATAATGCTGCTCATTGGAACAGAGCGGGACACAGGCTCAGAGCTGCATCAAACATTGGGGTAATAACACTGAGGGATGGAATGTTTGGGGTCATACAGCAAACTCCCACCAGCAACAATGAGATAATGACCAGATAATCTATTTTTTAGGTGTTGTTTGAGGGATACTATTTGAATAAATATTCAAAGGAGAAATGTTTTGCAGGGCTTTAGGGAAAGAGTAGGGGGAGTGGAAGTAATTGAATAACTGTTTCAAAGAGCCAGCAGAGGTATGATGGGCTGAATGGTCTCTCTCCATGTTGTATGATTCAATGACACCAGGGAGAACATCCCAGCCTTCGAACTGCGGCCGTGAGACTTTGAACATCCACTTGAGAGGGGAGACAGGGCCTTAGTTTAACATCACCTCTGAAAGATGGAACCTCCAACAGTGTAGCACTCCTTCAGGGTCTGTGATGAGAAAGAACAGGTCAATGACTGAGGGAAATCCTTGGTCAGAACTCAAAGCAGAAGGAATGGGGCTCAGCGTGGGGCAGTGGGGGGCAGGGACAGTGAGCCACAGGTTGAAATTGAGCTACTAGGATTTTTCCCTATCAGATCCTGATGGAGCTTTTGTGTATTTGTAGTTTCTAATTAACAAAATCTGTCACTTTACTAAACATGAAGTTTAAAAATCACCTCCAGTAACCCAATTTGCAGCTCTCTGGTGCGTGTGCAAACTGCTAAATTCTGTGCAACCAATAGATCTCCAGCATGCACCAGCTGGTAACTGTAGCAGCGGAAGAGAGTTTTTGCTCTGTTCTAGTAAACGTGGCCTTAGAGAAAGCTTTTAATGACTAATGGACATTTCCTGTCTCATTGATTCTCTGATATAAGAAAGCGCGGGAACTGAGCTGAATTGCGGGAAGTGTAACGGATTAGAATGACAAAGGAATGTCTGTGGTCTCTACACTTACCCTTGACCTCATTTATAAACTATTCAGTTGTGTTTTTGCAGTTAGCTGTGATGTGTAATCATTAACCTCCCAGTACAATGAAGCTAAGTGTGAAACCGTTTACAACAGCTGTCAAAGACTCATTTCGCAAGAGCCGCTCCTTTGATCTCTTGCATCGGTTTATTTATTCATTTATTTAACTGTCGGTTTCCTTTTTTCTCCCTCCACGACTTTTATTTTCTCTGCCTTGTGACTGGCAAGAGGCTGACCTGTCAGTACCACTCGGTAACTGATCTGCATTAGGTGCGGTCACCTTTAGGAATATTTTAATCCCCTCTCCCCTGGTTGGCAGGAGCGGTACAAAAGGGGTTAAAATGGTGGGGTGGAGGCCTCAGCTGTTGGTGCCTGGGCCAGATACCCTTAGGACATGAACAGCCATCACCAAAGCCACTGGGAGTGGAGGAGGTGTGGCAGGGGCCGAGGATATTGTTGTGGGAATTGTGGGGATGGGTTTGGTGCAGGGGACGGGGGCTTCAGCTATGAGGATAGATTGGAGAGGTTGGGACTGTTCTCCTTGGAGAGAAGGAGGCTAAGAGGAGATTTGATAGAGATGTTCAAAATCATGAGGGGGCTGGACAGAGTAGATAGGGAGAAGCTGTTCCCACTCGTAAAAGGGTCAAGAACGAGGGGGCACAGATTTAAAGTGATTTGCAAAAGGAGCAAATGTGATGTGAGAAAAACTTTCACACAATGAGTGGTTAGGGTTTGGAATTCACTGCCTGGAAGTGTGGTGGAGGCAGGTTCAATCGAGGCATTCAAGAGGGCATTAGATGATTATTTGAATAGAAACAATGTGCAGGGGTACAGGGAAAAGGCAGGGCAATGGCACTGAGTCATAATGCTCATTCAGAGAACCAATGCAGACAATGATGGGCTGAATGGCCTCCTTCTGTGCTGTTAAGATTCTGTGATTCTGTGCGGGGGAGAAGTAGGGGATGGGGAGATGGTGTAAGGGGGAGGGATTTAGATTCCTGAGGCATTGGGACTGATTCTGGGGAGGATGAGACCTGTACCAGCTGGACAGGTTGCACCCCAGCAGGACCGGGACCAATACCCTCACAGGGGTATTTGCGAGTACTGTGGGGGAGGGTTTAAACTAGATTGGCAGGGGGATGGGAACCTGAGCGGAGAGACACATGAGAGGGAAACAAAGATAGGAATGAAAGACAGAAAAGTAGAAAACAAAAGAGAAAGGCAGTGGAAACAAGGGCGAGCAGCAAATAGGGCCATAGTACAAAAAAATGTGTAAAAATGTTAAAAAGACAAGTCTAAAGACACTGCCTCTGAATGCACGGAGCATTTGCAATAAGATAGATGAATTAACAGTACAGATAGATGTAAACAGATATATGATATGATTGCGATTACGGAGACATGGCTGCAGGGTGACCAAGGCTGGGAACTGAATATCCAAGGGTACTCGATATCTAGGAAGAACAGGCAGAAAGGAAAAGGAGGTGGGGTAGTGTTGTTAGTTAAGGATGAAATCAGTGCGATAACGAGAGAGGATATTGGCTCAGAAAATCTAGATGTAGAGTCAGTCTGGGTGGAGCTAAGAAGCAACAAGGGGCAGAAAACATTAGTGGGAGTTGCCAAGTGTCGAGTGTATGATCCATCTTGGCCTCCTTCGGAGGTCCCCAGCATCACAGATGTCAGTCTTCAGCCAATTCGATTCACTCCACGTGATATCAAGAAACAGCTGAAGGCTCTGGATACTGCACAGGCTATGAGCCCTGACAACACTCTGGCAATAGAACTGAAGACTTGTGCTCCAGAACTTGCCGTGCCCCTAGCCAAGCTGTTCCTGTACAGCTACAACACTGGCATCTACCCAGCTATGTGGAAAATTGCCCAGGTATGTCCTGTACACAAAAAGCAGGACAAATCCAACCTGGCCAATTACCGCCCCATCAGTCTACTCTTGATCATCAGTAAAGTGATGGAAGGGGTCATCGACAGTGCTATCAAGCGGCACTTGCTTAGCTATAATCTGCTCACTGATGCTCAGTTTGGGTTCCGCCAGGGCCATTCAGCTCCTGACCTCATTCCAGCCTTGGTTCAAACATGGACAAAAGAGCTGAACTCCCGAGGTGAGGTGAGAGTGACTGCCCTTGACATCAAGGCAGCATTTGACCGAGTGTGGCATCAAGGAGCCCTAGCAAAACTGGAGTCAATGGGAATCAGGGGGGAAAACTCTCCGCTGGTTAGAGTCATACCTAGCACAAAGGAAGATGGTTGTGGTTGTTGGAGGTCAATCATCTCAGCTCTAGGACATCACTGCAGGAGTTCCTCAGGGTAGTGTCCTCAGCCCAACCATCTTCAACTGCTTCATCAATGACCTTCCTTCCATCATAAGGTCAGAAGTGGGGATGTTCGCTGATGATTGCACAATGTTCAGCACCATTCACGACTCCTCAGATACTGAAGTAGTCCATGTCCAAATGCAGCAAGACCTGGACAATATCCAGGCTTGGGCTGACAAGTGGCAAGTAACATTCGCGCCACACAAGTGCCAGGCAATGACCATCTCCAACAAGAGAGAATCCAACCATCGCCCCATGATGTTCAATGGTATTACCATCACTGAATCCCCCACTATCAACATCCTGGGAGTTACCATTGACCAGAAACTGAACTGGACTAGCTATATAAATACTGTGGCTACAAGAGCAGGTCAGAGGCTAGGAATCGTGTGACGAGTAACTCAGTTTCTGACTCCCCAAAGCCTGTCCACCATCTACAAGGCACAAGTCAGGAGTGTGATGGAATACTCCCCACTTTCCTGGATGAGTGCAGCTCCCACAACACTGAAGAAGCTTCACTGCCCAGGACAAAGCAGCCTGCTTGATTGGCACCCTATCCACAAACATTCACTCCCTCCACCACCGACGCACAGTAGCAGCAGTGTGTACCATCTACAAGATGCACTGCAGGAATTCACCAAGGCTCCTTTGACAGCACCTTCCAAATCCACGACCACTACCATCTAGAAGGACAAGGGCAGCAGATAGATGGGAACGACACCACCTGGAAGTTCCCCTCCAAGCCACTCACCATCCTGCCTTGGAAATATATCGGCCGTTCCTTCACTGTCGCTGGTCAAAATCCTGGAACTCCCTTCCTAACAGCACTGTGGGTGTAACTACACCACATGGACTGCAGCGGTTCAAGAAGGCAGCTCACCACCATCTTCTCAAGGGCAACTAGGGATGGGCAATAAATGCCGGCCCAGCCAGCGAAGCCCTCGTCCCGTAAATGAAAATGAACTTCACCTCCAGGGCTCAGGCTCTGGCATAAGCTGAACAATGATGGCAGAAACCTTAGCAGGTCAAACACAGGATGTTCCTATACAGTTAAAGATTTGGCCACTAAGACACCCTGGAACCTTAGGAATCCTGCAAGTTGTTGATCTCCCATCTGTTGCCCGTTTTTAATGTTGCATCAATCACCTGTTTTCAGCAGTGAAACGTTGCTGTTACTGTTTACAACAGTGACTACATTTCAAAAAGTACTTCATTGGCTGTAAAGCACTTTGGGATGTTCCATGGTCATGAAAGGTGCTATAGAAATGCAAGTCTTTGTTTCTTTCTGATGTTTCCAGTGGCCCTCTGGAAGGACTCTGAGGAAAGAGTATCCCAGTGCGCTGTCACTTTCATTTCACAAAATGCTGGAGTTTAGCTGCAGGTTTGCCTGTAGAAAGTAGATTATTCCCATCACTGCCCCCACCCCCGGTGAAGATCCTCCACAGGCGTTGCTCCTCAGACAGTGCCAAATAGCTGCAGCAGGATCAACTTTGTTGACAGGGTAACAGCAGTACAGGCTAGAGAATGGAGAGAGAGGGGCTTTGCTGCTGTGACAGGGAGCAGGATTTCTCATTCCACCAGGGAGATCTGCATTTGACCATGTTTATATAAAGTGGACGGGTGTTGGCGCAGCTGAGAGTGGTTAAGGAAAGGTTGGCAGGCACTTGTCCTGTCACTGGGAGCCAGCACTGCAAATGCCACTGAGCAACAGGCGATTTCAGTAAAAACATCCACTTTTCTGGGAGGCCATTGCTTTTGCTTGTTTCCTGAGTCAGAGAGAGGGTCTGGACATCACATTGGAACGAGCACCTCAATTGACAATGAAAACCTGCAGTGAAACAACGGAAGGAGCTAAAAGCAAAAAACTGCAGATGCTGGAAATCCAAAACAAAAACAGAAACAGAAATACCTGGAAAAACTCAGCAGGTCTGGCAGCATCGGCGGAGAAGAGCACAGTTGACGTTTCGAGTCCTCATGACCCTTCAACAGATCTAAGTAAAAATAGGAAAGGGGTGAAATATAAGCTGGTTTAAGGGGGGGCGGGGTGGTGTGGTTGTTGGGACAAGCAGCCAGTGATAGGTGGAGATAACCAAAAGATGTCACAGACAAAAGAACAAAGAGGTGTTGAAGGTGGTGATATTATCTAAGGGAATGTGCTAATTAAGAGTAGAAAGCAGGACAGACAAGGTACAGAGAGCTCTAGTGGGGGGAAGGAATACTAAAAGGGCTAAAAGGTAGAGATAAACAATGGGTGGAAATACATTTAAAAATAATGGAAATAGGTGGGAAAAGAAAAATCTATATAAATTATTGGAAAAAACAAAAAGGAGGGGGGGGATTGGAAAGGGGGTGGGGATGGAGGAGAGAGTTCAAGATCTAAAATTGTTGAACTCAATATTCAGTCCGGAAGGCTGTAAAGTGCCTAGTCGGAAGATGGAAGGAGCTGTCTGATTGAATGAATAAATTCCAAATCCTCCACATTCCCATTTTCCTGCCAGGGGCTGTTAGACCTCTAAATATTCCCCAAAGTGGAAATACTTGTGACACAGGATAAACTGCAAGAGACATCTAGTGGTGGGAATTCTAGTCTCTGGGTTATGAAAGAATTTATATTTTAATTAGCTGGAGCCTTTAATGAGTTTCCATTGCCCAGTGCTGAGTCCTTCACCACAGATTCTGACTCCCCTTCCTGTCTCCACAACCAACAGAGCTTATTCCCAAAGCTGAATCAGGCTCATTTCAGCCAAGATTAGTTTCAAAAGGAAAACAGTGACTGGGGTTTTCATTATTGAACTTGGCCCAGGATTGAAAAGGAAAATTCAGCAGAAACATTTTATTGCTTGGGACTCCCTTTGTCTTGTTCACCAGCTGATACAATTAACGCACACCCTGTCCTGTGCCCCCCACTCAATCCCTCCACAACATCTACACAAGTCTAAACAAATGACATAACCAGGGAAGGATTTTGCTTGTGAATTCACAGTCAGGCAGCCGATGTAATGTCTGGGTTTATTTTGTGAGGCCTCTGTCCCTTTGCCAAAAAAACGAAACAAGCAGGATGTTAAACATCTGCAGCTGATCAGCCAGCAGGGGAACTAAGTCGACCCTTTCCCCCTCGCAGGTGAAGTTTACAAATCACATCCTGTTAGAAACAGCAGCCCTGTCACTGGAGGCTCGAATCATCTGTTTTCCGGGGAGTTGCTAAATCAGTGAAGTCAGTCATTGAATTCATTGTGTCCCACAAGCTGGGATCTTGGGAGACTGGAGAGATGAAGGAACTGAATCATCTCTAATCTCCTGTCACTTGTACTTGGTGCCTTCTTGATGTGGAGCTGAGTCATACAGGAATAGGAAGATCCCATGTCTGGTCCCTGTTCTGTGCCAAGTTAGTTGATCTCATGCAGACTGAGCGTACATACAAATGGCTTCAGTAACCCAGGTGAGAGTCAAGGGAAATCTCACCAAATACCCATCACTATAACGATCCAGTGACCCCATTGAATTCTGTGTGTGATGTGATTGTGTATGTGCATGAGTGTGTTTACACGAGTGTGTGTGCAGATGTGCATGTGTGTGTGTGTGTTCACACAAATGTATGTGATGTGTGTGTGTGTGTTCATGAGTGTGTTTACACAAGTGTGTGTGCAGTTGTGTGTATGTCTGAGTGTGTGTTTACACGGGTGTGTGTGCAGATGTGTGTGTATGAGTGTGTTTACAAAAGTGTGTGTGCAGATGTGCATCTGTGTGTGTGTGTTTACATGAGGGTATGTGCAGATGTGCATGCGTGTGTGTATGAGTGTTCTTACATGGGTATGTGCACAGATGTGCATGTGTGTGTGTATGAGTGTGTGTTTACACAAGTGTGTAGAGATGTGCATGGGTGTAAGAGTGTGTGTTTATATGAGTGTGTATGCAGATGTGCATGTGTGTTTACACAAGTGTGTGCAGACAAGCATGTGTGTATGAGCAAGTGTTTATATAAGTGTGTGCAGATGTGCATATGTGTGTATGAGTATGAGTGTGTGTTTACATGAATGTGTGTACAGACGTGCATTGTGTGTATGAGTGTGTTTACTTGGGTGTGTGCAGATGTGTGTGTGTGTGAGTGTTTACATAAGTGCATGTACAGATGTGATTGTGTGTGTATGTGCTAACATGAGTGTGTATACAGATATGTGCATGTGTGATGAGTGTGTGTTCACACAAGTGTGTGTGCAGTTGTGCATGTGTATGTATGAGTGTGTGTTTACATGCATGTGTGTACAGATGTATGTGTATGTGTTTGAGTGTGTGTTTACATGGGTGTGTGCAGATGTGCGTGTGTGTGAGTCTGTGTTTACATGAGTGTGTGTGCAGATATGTATGCATGAGCGTGTTTACACAGGTGAGTGCAGATGTGTGTGTGTGTGAATGTGTGATAACATTGTGTGTACAGATGTGCAGTGTGTGTATGAGTGTGTGTTTACATGAGTACATGTGCAGGTGTGTGTGAATGTGTGTTTACGAGTATGTGCATAGATCTGTGCGTGCTTATGAGTGTGCGTACGGATGTGCATGTGTTTACATGAGTGTGTACAGATGTGTGTGTGCGTGTTTACACAAGTCTGTGTAAAGATGTGCATGTGTCTTTTTACATGAGTGTGTGTACAGATGTGTGTGTGTGTTTACATGACTGTGTGTACAAATGTGCATCTGTGTTTACACAAGTGTGTGTACAGATGTATGTGTGTTTTTACACAAGCGTGTGTACAGATGTGCGTGTAATTTTACACAGGTGTGTGTACAGATTTGTGTGTGTGTTTACACAAGTGTGTGTACAGATGTGTGTGTTTTTACATGAGTGTGTGTACAGATGTGCATGTGTGTTTACATGAGTGTGTGTACAGATGTGTGTGTTCTTACATGAGTGTGTGTACATATATGTGTGTGTTTACATGAGTGCGTGTACAGATGTGCGTGTGTGTGTTTACATGAGTGTGTGTACAAATATGTGTTTGTCTGTTTTTACATGAGTGTGTGTACAGATGTGCGTGTGTTTTTACACGTGTGTACAGATGTGTGTTTTGACATAAGTGTGTACAGATGTGTGTGTGTTTACACGTGTGTGTACAGATGTGTGTGTGTATTTTTACACGAGTGTGTACAGATGTGTGTGTGTATTTTTACACGAGTGTGTACAGATGTGTGTGTGTTTACACGTGTGTGTGCAGATGTGTGTGTTTTACATGTGTGTGTACAGATGTGTGTGTGTTTACACATGTGTGTGTACAGATGTGTGTGTATATTTTTACACGTGTGTACAGATGTGTGTGTGTTTACACGTGTGTGTGCAGATGTGTGTGTGTTTTACATGTGTGTGTACAGATGCGTGTGTGTTTACACGTGTGTGTACAGATGTGTGTGTGTTTTTACACGAGTATGTGTACAGATGTGCGTGCGTGCTGATTTCTTTGAGCTCAGGAGTTCAGGAAGTGGGCAGCAGCATGAAAGATGCAGAGGCAGTTAACCCAGGAAATCCTTCTTTACTCACGGACACCAGACATTTAATTCCCATGTTTTTTATTTCTTCCTGTATGTGTAACCAAACAGCAGTTGATTTCCTCTGGGGGTAACTGGGATTGAGAGCGGACGGTGGGTTATGGGGAGTTTATGCTATTCACTGACTCAAGAGGATGAATCTATTGTTGATCATGCAGTCTGGTCTGGTCACTGTCAGTTTGGAACCAGTTCTGTGTTTTTTGGCGAGATGGTGGGTTGGTAGGAACCCAACACTCTGTTCTTCAGCAGATGCTCAGTGCATTACGAACTAACCTGCCCCATCCTATCATGTTATCCCTGATTGAGAAATTTATATGAGTGTTTTCCTCTATCTCACTGGGTAAATTCACAGCCACAGTTTCACCCTGAGCCATTCCTCACAACAAGATCAGCTTACAGTTCTGTAAGAACTAACAGACACATGCACATCTGTACACACACTCATGTAACAGTTTACATGAGTACACACACTCATGTAACAGTTTACATGAGTACACACACTCATGTAAACACACACACACGCACATCTGTACACGCACTTGTGTAAACACACACATATCTGTACACACACTCATGTAAACACACACACGCACATTTGTACACGCACTCGTGTAAACACACACATATCTGTACACACACTCATGTAAACACACACGCACATCTGTTGTTCTATTGTTACTCCAAAATCCCAGCGGCCTCTCCTGTGCCTGATGGTGACCCAATGACTCCTGTGGAGCACTGGGGACAAGGGCAGACTCAACAACAACAACTTACATTTACATAGTGCCTTTAATGCAGGAAAAAAATCCAAAGGCACTTCACAAAGCCAAAACCAAGCTGAGGAAGGAGATATTAGGAGGCGTGGCCAAAACCTTGATCAAAGAGTTAGGTTTTGAGCAGTGTCTTAAAAGAGGAGAAAGTCTAGAGGTTTAGAGAGTGATTTCCAGAGCTTAGGGCTTAAATAATTGAAAGTACAGCCAACAATGGTGAAGCAAAAGGAATGTATTGTCATCGTCTAAGTGTCATGCCAAGTGATGTAGGCGACCATGGCTTTCCAAACTCACCAGTCAGAGCAACATTGAATGTCCTCATTGTTGGCATTCTGGTTAAGCCAATCTTTAGTGTTGTCTGGCTGCTTCCTTCACTGTCAACCTCTTACTCTTCTTCTCTTAATCTTAGTGATTAAACACTGCAACCCTCCTGCACGGAGAATATGTCTGAAGAGCTCCATTTGCCTTCTTTTGATGTTATTTCTCATTCAGTTCTTCTTCATTAACTCTTTCCTCCACCCAGCTCACTCTTAGGATTCTTCTTAAGCTCCACATTTCGAAGCTGTTAATTTTCTTTTCTTCTTCTTTCCCAAGGCCAAATTCCTCCATTTCCATTATTTATTTCATTGTAGTGTGTGTGTGTGTGGGGTGTGTGTGTGTGCATGTGTGGGGTGTGTGTGTGTGTGTGTGGGGTGTGTGTGTGTGTGTGCGTGTGTGGGGTGTGTGTGTGTGCGTGTGTGGGGTGTGTGTGTGGGGTGTGTGTGTGTGTGCGTGTGTGGGGTGTGTGTGTGTGTGTGCGTGTGTGTGTGTGTGTGTGTGTGGGGTGTGTATGTGTGTGTGCGTGTGTGGGGTGTGTGTGTGTGTATGTGTGGGGGGTGTGTGCGTGTGTGGTGTGTGTGTGTGTGTGGGGTGTGTGTGTATGCGTGTGTGGGGTGTGTGTGTATGCGTGTGTGGGATGTGTGTGTATGCGTGTGTGGGGTGTGTGTGTGTGTGTGTGTGGGGTGGGGTGTGTGTGTGTGTGTGGGGTGGGGTGTGTGTGTGTGGGGTGTGTGTGCGTGTGTGGGGTGTGTGTGCGTGTGTGGGGTGTGTGTGTGTGTGTGTGGGGTGTGTGTGTGTGCGTGTGTGGGGTGTGTGTGTGCATGTGTGGGGTGTGTGTGTGTGTGTGTGGGGTGTGTGTGTGTGTGTGTGTGTGGGGTGTGTGTGTGTGTGGGGTGTGTGTGTGTGCGTGTGTGGGGTGTGTGTGTGTGCGTGTGTGGGGTGTGTGTGTGTGTGCATATGTCTGTGTGTAATTTAGAGTATCTCGAAAGAGTAATTAGTATCATTTCATATTCCGTACTGTATGTTAATGAGCTTTGCCTTTCTATTTGAAAAGACTGGTTTTATAATGAACTAATAAGTTTGTTGTTTAATGAAAGAAGCCTGGTTAAAGTCTCTCTTATTCTGGGTAACAGTAGCAAAGGTAAATGATTGGCCATTTTGGTGAGTGAATTGAACTTTTAAACTAATGTTGAAGCCTGTGGAGTAGTGGGGCCAGATCAACTGCGCACTCCTCCCATCCCAATTGCAGATAAAGGGGAACCTGTGGATGTGCTGTACTTAGATTTCCAGAAGGTGTTTGACAAAGTGCCACATCAAAGGTTACTCCACAAAATAAGAGCTCATGGTGTAGGAGGTAACATATTAGCATGGATGGAGGATTCGTTAGCTAACAGGAAGTAGAGAGTAGGGATAATTGGGCCATTTTTGGGTTGGTGAGCTGTAACTAGTGGAGTGGTACTCTTCCAGTGTTGCCAACCCTCTGGGGATTGCTGGGAGATTACCAGATTCACCCTCAAACTCCTGGCAGTTATTAAAAGTAGTCTGGGAGATTTTAAAAAGATAGGATTCCATTAATCGACTCCTAGTGGCCATTAAGTCCGTATAACGAAACACTGATGGATGATTGCACTGACAGGCTGTACTCCTGCGCAGGCAACGCGTCATGACATAGATGTTTACATTGCAACCGCACACATGTACTACAATCTCAACATCACTGCTGTAGCATAAGGGCCTGGTATATACAGGGTTAATGTGGAACTGAGTAACAGTAGCACCCACACAGGGATGTAAGAAGACACACAAACCAAACCTAGGGTCAGTGTGTTGTTGGCCAGAGATGTGTTAAGACCTAGACATGGAAATAGCTCCTTTCCTGTACCCTCTACACAATATCTGTATATAGTCACAAGTAGTTAATAAAGACTTGCCGTTAACTGACTGAAGACTACGAAGACTTCCTTAACAGACACGCTCTGTAAGCAACACCATCCCAACATGGTGTCAGCTCGAGATCAGAACCTCACAAGAATGTTGAAAAACTGAAAAAAAGAAAATCTTCAGTGGATTCTGACCTGAGAGAAGCTCCCCACTGAAGCTGAAGACGCTGAGAAAATTCACCAGAAAATGCTCCAGAGAAAAGAGCCTGGAAACTGAAGGCAGATATTTTACTGCAGCAGAAGACTCCATAGTATCTCTCTTGGAAATCCAGTTTCAGAACGCAGATCTGACCGAACCTGCAAGGGTGAGAGAAATCTTTTTCATTTCCAGGCTGCAGCCAACCCTGAGAAGCCCCTTTCACTAATTCAGTCAGAAGCGTGTTTGAACGAAACCTGTTGTTAATCCCAATTTCACGACTCCAAGCCCCGACATGTGGCCTCTGAGTGGAAAAGAAAAAACATTTAATAATTAACTTGCTCAACTCTCAGGGACCTTGCGACCATCCGAATCCTTAAACAGCTGTTTAAGGATTTAAACGCCTGGCTCCTCGTGATGCTAATCGCTGAATGAAAGAAGTTGGCAGAAAGCTTATCCACGCAGCTACTGGGGAAACATTTTCAGCCAGATGTGCACTGCCGCCATTTTGAGAAGCTCACCAAAGCCGGCAATCCATTGTCCTGCAGTGGACAATGACACCATCTTAGGAGCCTGTACATCCTTAAAGCTGTATCCACACTTTTATAATCTTCAACATGGATCACAATTCCACACTTCCAACTCCACTGGGACTCACCCAAGGCCCAGGCCAGACATAAAATTGGAGTCTTGGAGGAAGCGATTTTTAAGGTACAGCATTGTTACAGGCTTAAATAAAAAATCAAAAGCGGAGCAATTAAACACATTCATTACTCGATAAGGCCAGTTGCAGACAACATCATTGCACGGCCGGATATTAATGAGCCAAATTTCAGGTTTTAAAATCCTTTGATGTTTATTTCAACTTGAGATGCAACAAAACATTGGAAAGAGCTAAATTCAGTCAGAGTCCAACTGCCCTGGGAACCTGTTGATTCCTTCATCAATGGTCTCTACTGGATGGCAGAGGGTGCGAGTGTGGGCCAGAAATTTGCCCCTTGTCGGGGGGGTTGTGCGGGGTCGGGTGGGGTCGGGCAGGGTCGAGCGGGGTCAGGCAGGGTCGGGTGGGGTCAGGCTGGGGTCGGGCGGGGTTGGTCGGGGTCGGGTGGGGGTGTGCGGGGTCAGGCAGGGTCGGGCGGGGTCAGGTGGGGGTTGTGCGGGGTCGGGTGGGGTTGGTCGGAGTCGGGTGGGGGTCAGGCGGGGGTCAGGCGGGGGTGGGCACGAACCCGATCAGGGCCGCGCTGCCATTTTACGTGGACGGGCCAATTAAGGCCCCCCCAGTGTGAGGCGTGCCTGGAAACGCTGAGCACTCCCTGTGCGGGCGGGGGGAGGGGGGGGGATTCCCTGAGTGGTTCCCTGCGAATGAAAGAGAGCAGAGATCCCCCTGAAGCACCTCAGGGCCTCAGGGAGATTTGTTTCAGTCTTAAACTTTTAAATAAAGGATTTTTAAACTTTTAAAACATGTCCCCTCGTGTGACACTATCACATGAGCTGGGACATGTCAAAGACTAAATGTATAAATTTTTATTAGATTTTAAAACAGCTCATGAAACCTCGTCCCGCCCGTGGATGAGGTTTCATGAAAAATGCGAAGGCCGCCTGGGCTCTTCGCCTGCCCGACAGCCTTGAAGTTGGACGGGCAGCTCATTAAATTGAGTTAATTAGTTGTTAACAGGCCTTTGTCAGTTCGGCGGGAGCACAGCTGAGTCGGCTGTGTGCCTGTCGAACTGAGAATCTAAATGACGCGCGGTGACATCGGGACGCACGCCCTACATCACCACGTCTCAGTTTATGCGTCGGTGAACGGTCCCCGCCCCCTCCGCTCGCCGACAGGAAAATGCTGCCCGTAGAGATTTAAAGTCTGAGCCCATCAGAGACACAATCGTGGTGGGTGTCACAGACGGTTCACTCTCTGACTTCTTACAAGCTAAAGGTGATCTAACCCGAGAGAAGGCAATCCAGATAGTTAGACTGCCTGAGCTACTTGAACAACACAGGAGAGAATAATACATGGGGCAGAAGCCAACCCTCAGTCCTGCTTAAAAACAAAATACTGCGGATGCTGGAAATCTGAAATACAAACAGAAAATGCTGGAAAAACCCAGCAGATCTGGCAGCATCTGTGGAGAAACAGCAATAATATTTTGAGTCCGTATGACTCTGAAGAAGAGTTTCTCTTTGAGGATGGCAAGGACGCAGAATATACTCTGGGTGGGGATTTCAATGTCCAACATCAAGAGTGGCTCGGTAGCACCACCACAGACTGAGTTGGCTGAGTCCTAAAGGACATAGCTGCTAGACTGGGTCTGCGCCAGGTGGTGAGGGAACCAACAAGAGGGAAAAACATACTTGACCTCATCTTCACCAACCTGCCTGCCACAGATGCATCTGTCCATGACAGGATCGGTAGGAGTGACCACCACTCATTGTGGAGATGAAGTCCCACCTTCACATTGAGGATACCCTCCATCGTGTTGTGTGGCATTACCACCGTGCTAAATGGGATAGATTTCAAACAGATCTAGCAGCTCAAGACTGGGCATCCATGAGGCACTGTGGGCCATCAGCAGCAGCAGAATTGTACTCAAACACAATCTGTAACCTCATGGCCCGGCATATCCCTCACTCTACCATTACCATCAAGCCAGGGGATCAACCCTGGTTCAATGAAGAGTAAGGAGAGAATGCCAGGAGCAGCACCAGGCATACCTAAAAATGAGGTGTCAACCTGGTGAAGCTATAACACAGGACTACTTGCGTGCCAAACAGCATAAGCAGCAAGTGATAGACAGAGCTAAGCGATCCCACAACCAGTGGATCAGATCTAAGCTCTGCAGTCCTTCCACATCCAGTCGTGAATGGTGGTGGACAATTAAACAACTCACTGGAGGAGGAGGCTCCACAAATATCCCCATCCTCAATGATGGAGGAGCCCAGCACATCAGTGCAGAAGATAAGGCTGAATCATTCCCTACAATCTTCAGCCAGAAGTACTGAGTGGATGATCCATCTCTGTCTCCTCCAGAGGTCCCCAGCATCACAGATGCCAGTCTTCAGCCAATTCGATTCTTTCCACATGATATCAAGAAACGGCTGAAGACACTGGATACTGCAAAGGCCATGGGCTCTGACAATATTCCAACAATAGTACTGAAGACTTGTGCTCCAGAACTTGCCGCGCCTCTAGCCAAGCTGTTCCAGTACAGCTACAACACTGGCATCTACCCGGCCATGTGGAAAATTGCCCAGGTATGTCCTGTACACAAAAAGCAGGACAAATCCAACCCAGCCAATTACTACAGAGATAAAAACAAAAAACTACTGCGGCCAATTACTGCCCCATCTCGACCATCAGTAAAGTGATGGAAGGGATCATTGACAGTGCTATCGAGCAGCACTTGCTTGCAATAACCTGCTCACTGACGCCTAGTTTGGGTTCCGCCAGGGCCATTCAGCTCCTGACCTCATTACAGCCTTGGTTCAAACATGGACAAAAGAGCTGAACTCCCGAGGTGAGGTGAGAGTGACTGCCCTTGACATCAAGGCAGCATTTGACCGAATGTGACATCAAGGAGCACTAGCAAAACTGGAGTCAGTGGGAATCGGGGTGAAAGGTCTCCGCTGGTTGGAGTCATACCTAGCACAAAGGAAGATGGTTGTGGTTGTTGGAGGTCAGTCATCTCAGCTCCAGGACATCACTGCAGGAGTTCCTCAGGGTAGTGTCCTCGGCCCAACCATCTTCAGCTGCTTCATCAATGACCTTCCTTCCATCATAAGGTCAGAAGTGGGGATGTTCACTGATGATTGCACAATGTTCAGCACCATTCATGACTCCTCAGATACTGAAGCAGTCCATGGACTGGGGGATATGCCGGGCCATGAGGTTACAGATTGTGTTTGAGTACAATTCTGCTGCTGCTGATGCCCACAGCACCTCATGGATGCCCAGTCTTGAGTTGATAGATCTGTTCGAAATCCATCCCATTTAGCACGGTGGTAGTGTCACACAACACGATGGAGGGTATCCTCAATGTGAAGACAGGACTTCGTCTCCACAATGACTGTGCGGTGGTCACTCCTACTGAAACTGCCATGGACAGATGCATCTGTGGCAGGCAGGTTGGTGAGGATGAGGTCAAGTATGTTTTTCCCTCTTGTTGGTTCCCTCACCACCTGGCGCAGACCCAGTCTAGCAGCTATGTCCTTTAGGACTTGGCCAGCTTGGTCAGTAGTGGTGCTACCGAGCCACTCTTGGTGATGGACATTGTGCATCAATGAGGACATTCTGTACCCTTGCCACCCTCAGTGCTTCCTCCAAGTGGTGTTCAACATGGAGGAGCACTGATTCACCAGCTGAGGGAGGGCGGTACGTGGTAATCAGCAGGAGGTTTTCTTGCCTATGTCTGAGTATGCTGAGTATATTCAGCACTTTCTGGTTTTATTTCAGATGTGACTGATTGATGCCCTTGTGCAGAATCTAAGGAGCAAATGAATAAATCTGTTTACTGTTGTAAATGTGTCATTTTTTCACTCAGACTCTGACTGCCTTTGCCTCTCTAATGTTTCTTGAATGTTCCTTGTCTGTGTTTTATAGGTTTGTTGTACTTTGTACTTTAATCAAAAATACCTGGATTTTTTCCCAGTTTTATCTCTGTAAGGTTTCATTCACTAAGTATCAGTGAATCATCCTGTGGGAGGCTGACAGGTGAGCAAGGTTGAGGTTTTTAGGCTGCACTCAGGACTTGTTCTTTCAGTTACACACGCGGCTTGTTCATTGAAGCTGGAATTAAAAGTTGTTAAACATTTACTTTTTATGATGTTTATTGACGCTGCGCAAATAAGTCTTGGGCTGTTTGTAATCAGCGCTCAATAGGGAGATAAACACAGAATTTGACTATTCAAAGTCACCGATATGTTTGTCCTGTTGGGAAAGGCAGTCGGTAGTTTTGTTCACAGTGGGTATCTCTGTGGCTGGACCCACCCTGTTCATGATGCATTCCCAGGAACTGAGCCCAGACAGAAAGAGATACTTATCTCCACCTGCTCAGGCCAAGCAGGAGCATCTAGTCCCGCTCCACTCCATCTCTTTCTCTCTCTCTCTCTCTCTCGTCAGTATCTCTCATTTTTTGCCTATGATCTTTCTCTGTTTTACCCATATAATTGTAGCAATTGCTGCTTTATTCTCTCATGTATTGTCCTTCCTAAACTCCAACAACATTTGCTCCACCTTTGATGTCCTAGTTCCCAATAAAGAGATTACTCTTTCCCTGGCCATTTCCCTTGGTCTGGCCTTCACCTCTGCTGCCTTAAGGGACTTGACCTAATGGTAACTGGTTTAACCAATCCACCACCACATCTGGCTGGGCCACAGACAACAGTGCCAGGTTCTACTCTCATTTGCTTCTGTTGCAAACTGTCTTCTTAACCCCTGTCTCCTCCACCCTGACCTCCAACAAGTGCAAGGAGCTCATGGGCTTCTTTGTCACTAAAATTGAGACAACTCGATCAGCTGCCTTGGCCACACCCCTCCCTTCCATTATCCTTCCAGGCCAAGCTTCCTTTAGTGCTCCTCCTTGCCCTCACCCCGAACTCATCTTTCTCTAGTTAGTCTCCTGCCTCCCCTCATGTCCCCTCTGAGCTCATCTTGTCCATGAGACCCACCTCTTGCTCCCTTGATCCTATTCCCACTAAACCACTGACTATACAACTTCCCCTCCTGGCGCCCACGTTAGCTGATATTGTTAAGGATTCTCTCTCTTCAGGTGTCGTCTCTCCCACCTTGAAATCTGTCAACATCATCCCTCTCCTAAAAAAAACCCTTCACCCCACTGTTAATGCAAACTGTCATCCCATCTCCAACCTCCCTTTCCTTGTACATGTCATCACCTCCCAAATCCATGTCCATCTTTCCCAGAACTCCAGATTTGAATCCCTCCAATCAGGTTTCCATCTCTGCCATAGTAACAAGATGACTTCTTTTCTATTCATTCAATGTGGGCATTACTGGTCAGGCCAACATTTACTGCCCATCTCTAGTTGCCCTTGGACAGAGGGCATTTAAGAGTTAACCACATTGCTGTGGGTTTGGACAGACCAGGTAAGGACAGCTGATTTCCTTCCCTAAAAGGGCATTAGTGAACCTGATGGGTTTTTACAACAATCAGCAATGGTTTCATGGTCATCATTAGACTTTTAATTCCAGATTTTTATTGGATTCAAAGTCCACCATCTGTCATGGTGGGATTCAAACCCAGGTCCCCAGAGCATTACCCTGGGTTACTAGCCCAGCGACAATACCACTACCCCATCACCTCCCTCTAAATCTTATCAAAGTTACAAATAACACCCTGTGTCACTGTGACAAAGGGAGACTTTCCCTGGACCCTCGTGCTTCTCGACCTGTCTGCAGCTTTTGACGCGGCTAACCACACCATCTCCCTCCAACAGCTCTCCAGCTGGGTGGGACTGCACTCACCCGGGACCCAGTTTCTTATCTGTCTGATTGTAGCCAGAGAATCTCTTGAAATGGCTTCTCTTCCTGCTTCTGATTTTTCTCATCCACAAGTGCCCCTTGGTCACAAGCACAGTGTTAATGTTAACATGTCCGCTGACTACACCCAGCTCTACCTCACCACCACCTCTCGCAACTTGTTCACTGTCTCTAAATTACAAAGCTGTTTAGTCAACACCCAGAGCTGGACTGAAATTTGTTTTCTGTCCTCACCCCAAACTCTGTTGCCTAGCTACTGACTCCAATCCCCTCCCTGGCAACCGTGTGAAATTAAACCAGTCTGTGTCACCTTGGTGTCACATTTGATCTCAAGATGCTCCTTTTGATATATATTAATGAGCTGAACTTGGGTGCACAGGGCATAATTTCAGAGTTTGCAATTGGCACAACTCGGAGATGTAGAAAACAGTGAGGAGGATGGTAACAGACATCAGAGGGATACAGACAGAGTGGTGAAATGCGCAGACAGATGGGAGGTGAAATTTAGAGTAGTGTGAAGTGAAAAGTCTTGATCAGAAGAATAAGGAGAGGCAACATTAATTAAATGTTAAATAGGATGCAAGAACATGGAGGTCAGAGGGTGTATATACGCAAATCATTGAAGGTGGGGGGACAAGTTGAGTAGATGGTTATCAAAGCAAATGGGGTTTTGAGCTTTATAAATAGAAGCATACAATGCAAAAGCAAGGAAATTATGGCAAACTTTTCCAGTCCCAGCTGGAGTGTTGCATCCAACTCTGGGAGTCACACTTGAGGAAGGATGTCAAGGCCAGGAGGGTGCAGAGGAGATACACTAAGTGGAACCAGGGGTGTGAGACTTCAGTTAGGTAGAGAAAGTGGAGAAGCTGGGATTGTTCTACTTAGAGCAGAGAAGGTTAAGAGGTGATTTAATTGCAGTGTTCAGAATCGTGAATGGGTTTTGACAGAGTAAACGAGGAGAAACTGTTTCCAGTGGCTGGAGGGTCAGTAACCAGAGGATCGCTGCCTGAAAGGGCAGTGGAAGCAAATTCAATAATAACTCTCAAAAGAGAATTAGATAAATACTTGAGGGGAAAAAAATCCAGGGATGTGGGGAAAGGGAATGGGATTTGATAGGATTGCTCTACCAAAAAGTTGGCACAGGTATGATGGGCTGAATAGCCTCCTTCTGTATGGTAACATTCCATGATTCTATTCAATGAGTCTAAAACAGTGAACTCAGTATTCTTTTCCTACAGTCTAAGTTTGGTGTCAACTCCACCAGATTTTATAGGCATAGCCTTAGCAAGAAAGAAAGAATTTGCATTTCTATAATATTCTTCATGACATCCCAAAGCACTGCACAGCCAATAAAATACTTTTTAAGTGTAGTCACTGATGTAATGTTCTGTAGGTTAGTGGAGAGGCTGTTTACCAGTGGCAGAGGTAGAGGGAGCCTTCCAATCACAGATTATGAGGCAGGGTTGGAGACAAATCATCTCTTTTGGGAAGATCCTGGTTTAAGTGGCAAGGTCACCAATTTACAAATGTTATTTTTTATTCCTGAGATGTGGGCATTGCTGGCAAGGCTGGCATTTATTGCCCTTTCCTAATTGCCCTGACAAGACAGTTTTGATTTAACTGTGTGGCTTGCTACTCCATTTCAGAAGGCAGTTCAGCTCAAGTCAACCACATTGCTGTGGGTCTGGAGTCACATGTAGACCAGAGCAGGTAAGGACGGCAGATTTCCTTCCCTAAAGGACATTAGTGAACCAGATGGGTTTTTATGACAATCTGACAGCTTCATGGTCACTTTTACTGAAATCAGATTTTTATTTCTGGAACTGCCAGTGTGACATTTGAATTCAGGTTCCCTGGATTCAGTGGTGTCAGAGTGACTGTCCCTTGATTCAAGGCTGACGTCTACTCAGGGCTGCAGGTTTCTGCTGTGGATCTTCAAGTGACTGGACAGGCTCCTCCCAGTCCTCAGTATCAATGATGCTGTGCTTCAAAGGGAGCTTCAGAGTGTCTTTGAAACATTTTCTTTGTCCTTCTTTGGAAAGTTGGCCATTTGAGAGTTGGGAAAACAGGATCTGGCAGGGAGAGGTTTTTGGACCATCCAGACACAGTGTCCAGCTCTGTTGTTGTTGATTTTGCAGGAGTTTTGCCTGAACACTTGTGGAGCTGGCTTCAAGAAGGATGAGCATTTGTTCAACGGCCGTCCCTGATTCCAGAGAATGTGGCGGAGGCAATGCTGATGGAATTTCTCTAGTGCCCTTATGTGTCACTGATACACAGTCCCAGTCTCGCTGAAGTACAGGGGTGTGGTGACAGCCGCTCTGTACACTAGGGCTTTGTTGTCAAACACTCACAGCTGTCGGTTTGTAGAAGGCTGAGCTGATGCTGCTGTTCTGGTGTTGGATCTCATTGTCAATGAGTCTTTAGAGAGAGGTGGCTGCCAAGGCATGGGAAGTGCTCAACATATTCCAGAGTCTTCCCTTCAACATATATGGGATGTGGAATACTTGGCTGACCTGGTATGGGTTGAAATATGAGTTTTGCTTTGGCAACATTCAAGCTCAGGCTGAGTTTCTTGCATGCAGAACTGAAGAGATCGAGAGTGGCTTATAAATCTGTTTCAGAGGCTGCAATAACACTGCAGCCATCCACAAAATGTAGAGCTTGTATATCTATGGTGGTCAGTTTAGTTTTGGCAAGAAAGTGACTGAGGTTAAAGAGTTTCCTATCTAAAAGGTGCTTAATGCTGACATCAGAGGACAGTTGATCTTTAATGAGGTGAATAACCAATGTCAGGTTGATTGTAAACAATATGGGGGCTAACACACAGACTTGCTTGACCCAGTCCGGATTTTGAAGGTGCCTGTTTCAGATCTCACACTCAAGACAGTCGCAGTCATATCGCCATGAAGCCACTGCACGGTTGTGATGAAATTTCTTGGACACCCAGATCTTTGGAGTGTTAGGGACTAGATATAGTTTAAGTGAGTTGCATTTGTATTTGTGTGTGTTGGCTTTGAGTTTTAACTTTAAGATTAAGTTTAATTGGTGTTTCTGTATTGGTGTGCTAAGAAAAAGGGGAACTTGAGTTTTAGTTTCACTTTTAAAGGATGCCAGCATTTTAATGAGGTTTTAGACTCTTGAAGGGAAGTTAAAACAAATACAAGGTAGAAAACAAAAAATAGAAAATGCTGGAAAAGCTCAGCAGGTCTAACAGCATCTGTGAAGAGAAAGACAGAGTTAACTTTTCGAGCCCGCATGACTCTTCTTCAGAGGGAGGGAGTTCTAGGATTTTGACCCAGTGACAGTGAAGGAACGGCGATATATTTCCAAGTCAGGATGGTGAGTGACTTGGAGGGGAACTTCCAGGTGGTGGTGTTCCCATCTATCTGCTGCCCTTGTCCTTCTAGATGGTAGTGGTCGTGGGTTTGGAAGGTGCTGTCTAAGGAGCCTTGGTGAATTCCTGCAGTGCATCTTGTAGGTGGTACACACTGCTGCTACTGTGCATGGATGGTAGAGGGCATGATTGTTTGTGGATTTGGTGTCAATCAAGCGGGGCTGCTTTGCCCTGGATGGTGTCCAGCTTCCTGAGTGTTGTGGGAGCTGCACTCATCCAGGCAAGTGGGGAGTATTCCATCACACTCCTGACTTGTGCCTTGCAGATGGTGGACAGGCTTTGAGGAGTCAGGATGTGAGTTACTTGTCGCAGGATTCCCAGCCTCTGACCTGCTCTTGTAGCCACAGTATTTATATGGTTAGTCCAGTTCAGTTTCTGGTCAATGATAACCCCCAGGATGTTGATACTGGGGGATTCAGTGATGGTAACGTCATTGAACGTTAAGGGGTGATGGTTCGATTCTCTCTTGTTGGAGATGGTCATTGCCTGACACTTGTGTGGCGCGAATGTTACTTGCCACTTGTCAGCCCAAGCCTGGATATTGTCCAGGTCTTGCTGCATTTGGACATGGACTGCTTCAATATCTGAAGAGTCATGAATGGTGCTGAACATTGTGCAATGGTGTGTCTGACCACAGGTTGCCTATTGGTTTACATGGACTGTGTACTTACTGTGGACATTAAAGTATAAGATAGCTTTTGTAACTTGTGTTATGCTTACGAATCTGTATATATCTGTAAAGGTATAGGTGTGGGTGAAGGAATATTGTAATATAGTTCATATTTTCTTGTTTAATAAATGTTTTATTCTTTGGTTAAAAGTTCATCAGCTGACTCCTGTGACTCTGTTCAGTAGCCACACTCCACATTTCTAAACAAAAAATAAAAGTTAGGTTCCACCCAGGGACCTGACTTGTCCAGTAGTAACATCAGCTGGGATCATAACAGGAGGACATACCTGGGCAATTTTCCACATAGCCGGGTGGATGCCAGTGTTGTAGTTGTACTGGAACAGCTTGGCTAGGGGCGCGGCAATTTCTGGAGCACAAGTCTTTAGAAATATTGCTGGGTTATTGTCTGGGCCCATAGCCTTTGCAGTATCCAGTGCCTTCAGCCATTTCTTGATATCAAGTGGAGTGAATCGAACTGGCTGAAGACTGGCATCTGTGATGCTGGGGACCTCTGGATCATGCCCTCTTGCACTCTTCATTGAACCAGAATTGTTCCCCTGGCTTGATGGTAATGGTAGAGTGGGGGATATGCTGGGCCATGAGGTTACAGATTGTGATCGAGTACAATTCTGCTGCTGCTGATGGCCCACAGCGCCTCATGGATGCCCAGTTTTAAGTTGCTAGATCTGTTCCAAATCTATCCCATTTAGCACGGTGGTAGTGCCACACAACACAATAGAGGGTATCCTCAATGTGAAGGCGGGACTTCATCTCCACGAGGACTGTGCGGTGGTCACTCCTACCAATATGACAATCTGCGACAGGTAGATGGGTGAGAATGAGGTCAAATAAGTTTTTCCCTCTTGTTGGTTCCCTCACCACCTGCCGCAGACCCAGTCTAGCAGCTATGTCCTTTAGGACTTTGCCAGTTCAATCAGTAGTGGTGCTACTGAGCCATTCTTGGTGATGGACATTGAAGTCCCCCACCCAGATTACATTCTGTGCCCTTGCCACCCTCAGTGCCTCCTCCAAGTGGTGTTCAACATGGAAGAGCACTGATTCATCAGCTGAGGGAGGGCGGTACTTGGTAATCAGCAGGAGGTTTCCTTGCCCATGTTTGACCTGATGCTATGAGACTTCATGGGTTCCGGAGTCAATGTTGAGGACTCCCAGGGCAACTCCCTCCTGACTGTACACCACTGTGTCACCACCTCTGCTGGGCCTGTCCTGCTGGTGAGACAGGACATACCCAGGGATGGTGATGCTGGTGTCCGGGACATTATCTGTAAGGTATGATTCCGTGAGGATGACTATGTCAGGCTGTTGCTTGACTAGTCTGTGAGACAGCTCTCCCAATTTTGGCACAAGCCCCCAGATGTGAGTAAGGAGGACTTTGCAGGGTCAACAGGGCTGAGTTTGCCATTGTCGTTTCCAGTGCCTAGGTCGATGCCGAGTGGTCCGTCCGGTTTCATTCCTTTTCGTAGGCTTTGTTGAGGTTTGATACAACTGAGTGGCTTGTTAGACCATTTCAGAGGGCATTAAGAGTCTGGAGTTAGGTGCAGGCAGAATACCTTGCCTAAAGGATATTAGTGATCCAGATGGGTTTTTAAGGTAATTGGCAATAGTTTTGTGGTCACTATTACCAGGAATAGCTTTTTAAATCCATATTTATTAACTGAATTTAAATTCTACCGGCTGCCTTGAATGTGATTCTTCCCACAGTCAAATAGCCAATACTCAGTGGCCACTTGACTTCAGTACCTAAGCATTGCTGTAGAAAGTGGAGAAAATATATAATATATTTTTAAAATCTATCGCCAGTGCCCACTAATATTAGAAATACCTATGTCCACTCTGATAATGAGAAATGCCTGTGTCAACATGTCACGCTGTGATTACATCCTCCCACCAGAAGTGGTGCTGTGGCCCCTCCTAGCTCCTCTATCAAAGTACTCTACAGCTGCACTCCACTGCTTCCTACTTAACTATAAATAATATAAACCAAAGTATTTTATAAAATTAAGAACAAAATTTATAGCTTTCATATGAAGACAGAATTATATTTTGAATTATATTATATTATTTTATAACCCCTCCACCATTTAGACAGTGCTCACCTCCCCCCACCCCTCCCACCCTGATTCAAAACCTTCTCCAATTTACATTACCCCCAGTTTACGCCCCACCGATTTACTTTCTGTTAAGGTTAAATGACCTCCTCAGTCTTCAGCCACACTGTGTAATGTCAAGGGAAATAAACAGGTCAAACTTAAAAATAAATATTAGCAATGGAGCTTTGATTCACAGCCAGATTTTTTTGTTGGAATTGTATATTGTGTTTATACAACTCCTTTATGATTCTGTTGAAATACATCAAAGTGCTTCACACGATGAATCATTCTTTAGCTGAAGTGCCTGCCGGCAGATTACTGGTGTCTGGTACCAGGTACCTGCTGGTGCCAGAGATTGGCTGAGTCTTTATGCCACCCAACATGCCCCTGGCAGCACATTAACATCCTGCTCCTGGTGCTGACATTGTTCCTGGGAATCACTGCAGGAATGCCAAGGCATGATGAGGAAAAATTCTAAGCAGAACTTTGCTGTGATGTTCACTTTTTAAAAATTTGATCATGAGATGTGGGTGTTGCTGTCTAGGCCAGGATTTATTGCCCATCTCTAATTACCCTTGTTCAGAGGGCATTTAAGAGGCAACCACATTATTGTGGGTCTAGAGCCACATGTAGGCCAGACCAGGTAAGGATGGCAGATTTCCCTCCCTAAAGGGCATTAGTGAACCAGATAGGTTTTTATGACAATCGACAATGCTTTCATGGTTATCATCGGATTTTTAATTCCAGATTTTTTTATTGAATTCAAATTCCATTATCTGCTGTGGTGGGATTTGAACCTGGGTCCCTGGGTTGCTAGCCCAGTGACAGTACCAGTATGCCACTGCCTTCCCCTTGAAAGGAGAAAAATTAGAGGTAAATGGGGAAATAGCAGACGAGTGGGGCTGATTGGCTTTTTCAAAGGGCACAGGCACAATGATCCAAAGAATCTGCTTCTGTGCTGGATCAAAGCGGATCACCAGGTGAAACTGAACCCATTGAAAGAGACAAACCCTTTTCTGTTTGTTGTAAATTCATTGCATGTTAGACCCACTTAACCTCGACAGATCACTCCAGTCATCCCGTCTCATTGCATCAGCTCAAAGTTCACTTCAACCTGTTTAAATCATAGAATTACAGAATGGTCACAGCAGAGAAGGAGGCCATTTGGCCTGTCATGTCTGTGCTGACCCTCTGATGAAGCTGTTCTCTTAGTGCTTCTCCATGGCCTTCTCCCAGTAACCCTGTAAATCTTTCCTTTTCAGATAAGAATCCAATTCCCCCTTGAAAGACTCAGTTGAATCTGTCTCCACCACACTCTGAGGCAGTGCATTCCAGGTCCTAACCACTCGATTGACCCTGCTTCCATCATACTCTCAGGCATTCCAGATCCTAACCACTCGCTGTGTGAAAAAGTTTCTCCTTATGTCACCGTTGCTTCTTTTGTCAATCACCTTAAATCTGTGCCCTCTGGTTCTCGATGCTTCCACCAATGGGAACAGTTTCTCCCTGTCTACTCTGTCCAGGCCCCTCATTGTGACCAGTGTAGTCTTATCCACGATGGCTGGAGAGAACTTATCTCCCGTATAGTTCAGCATCAGAAAGAACCAAAACTGCTGCATCGGTGTTGAACTGAAAGTGTGTCTTGTTTCCCTCTAGGAGGATATCAGCACCTCCAGTAGCTCCTGCTTGGTTCCTGGATCTCTCCAAGGGAAGACACCTCAATATCATTGAAATCTGCTATTTCATGGGCCTTGCCTCCTTTAGAAGGCTTCTCTTTTTGCTTATTCCATACAGGCTCCATGCTACAGCCCAGAAGTGACCTTTCTTCCTGCAAAAAAGGAATTCAGTCTCTTTGGTGGGACAAGTTTCAAGCCTGTGTTTTTTCCCACCACACTGATCGCAGGAACAGACGATGGATGCTCTTCCTGCCTCCCCCCTGCCATGCTTTTGTACGGCCACCTGTCTGCTTTACATTTAACATACTCCACTGAGTCCGTTGTTTTGGGGATATGGCTCTCCCTGTCCCCCCCCCACCGAATCACTGAATGACTTTGCTTCCTGATCTCCACTCGTCTGCTCAGTTGAGTTGTCTTTGTTAAGGTTAAATCATCTCTCGACTGCGAGTGGTCAGACAATGCTCCATCCAAGACGCTGACAACAACACTGTCCCTCATTAGTTCGTCTTTTAAGCTTCCATATTCACAGTTCTCTGCAAGTTTGTACAGATCTTTGATAAATGTATCAATACTTTCTCTGTGATGTTGTGTATACCTGTTAAATTTAGCCCGCTCGACAATGGTATTTTTTCGCAGGTTGAAGTAGAGGTTCTTTTTTTACTTCTTCATATGTGGCTTTTATTTCATCAGTCTCTTGCCTGACTAAGACATTGTCTGCACAGCCAACCATTGCATACAAAAGCAGACTGACCTTCACCGTGAGACCCAATCTGGTGCGATATCTGGTAAATCATCAGCGCCAGTTTAGCCACATTCCGTGGCCCGCTCAAAGCTTTCCGGGAATGGCAGAGGCTTTCCTGTACTTGTTCTTCCACTCACAGCCACCATCTAATATTTTTGGTCTTATTGTGCTTATACAGAATATTTAAGAGTCTGCTGAGATAAGGAAAACATTGGAATGTATCTTACTGCAGGCTACATCTTTCCATCAGGTCTACAAGAGAGGACAAGATCATGAAACATTGCATCACTTGCTGTGATGGATACTGCGTTTCACTAGCATATTAGACAGTTAGAATTAATCCCTATACGACATCTACCCCCAGATCTCTGATTCTACCCATTATATTACAGATGTCTGTACCTGTGGGAGTCACAAGAAGAGAGTATGAGAGCTACCCATGGAGAGGAGAAACCTCTGCAATGTCGAGGCTTCCCAAAGCACTGCAGTATTTGGTATGCTGCCGAATGGGATGGGGCGCAATGAACACATTCGGTCTCTAATCACCATCTCCACCATAAGTGCCCATTTCACCAGGTTCGACTTCCTCCTGGTCTGGCTGGTTGCCTTATCCTCCATTGCAGTGATGATCTGAAGGTGAGACACCCTTCTACCTGCCTGGGCCTCTTGTGGGCATCATGGGCCCATTTATTGGGACAAAGAGTTGTGATAATGAGCTGCTGTCCTCTATGGCCCATGCCATCTGCTCCTATTCATTAGAAACATGTCCTCAGCCGAATTGTGGCTCTGATTCATTCTGAGGGGTCAGAAAGCACCCTGGACACACACTCCTCTCATGTTCAGGAGCAGCCTCAGGTTCCTCAGCTGGTGTTTCTATTGGAGGATGAATACCCGGAGGCTGTCATGAGGGTCAGGAGTTGCACTTACCTTGCCAGAATGGTTCAGGTCATTGAACCTCTTCCTGCACTGGATCCAAATTCTTCTCATGACACTTCTGCCGCTGACCATAGCAGTGATGTCCATCCAGGTCTGCTTGGTCTGGGTGGCTGGTCTCCTCCTGCCACCGAGTAGGGAGAGGGACCTCCCTCCTCTCTCACTACCTCCAGTGTCACCTCCAGATCTGAGTTTCAGGCCCTCAGCTCCCCTGTGACATGGTGGAAATGAAAAGTCCAGCTCCAAGTCATTATGACTCTTCAATGTGTGCTGACGGCGCTCAAGCAGCAGCCACAGTCAGGGCTGCCATGCTGCGTTTAGATCAGAGCTGCACTTCTGTATTCATTCCTGACTTCACAGCCATTAATAGACCCTAAACCCATCTCCATATCAATTCGGGGAGGTGGTGATGTAATGATCATGTCACTGGACTGGTAATTCAGAGGTCCAGGGCAGCTGGTGGAATTTGAATTCATTTAATAAACCTGGAATATAAAGCTAGTCTTAGTAATGGTGGCCATGAAACCATTGTCGATTATCGTAAAAACCCAACTGGTTCACTAATGCCCTCCCGGGAAGGGAATCTGCCGCCCTTACCCGGTCTGGCCTACTTGTGACTCCAGACCCACAGCAATGTGGTTGACTCTTAACTGCCCTCTGAAATGGTCTAGCAAGCCACTCAGATCAAGGGAAATTAGGGATGGACAACAAATGCTGGCCTTACCATTGATGCCCACATCCTACGAATGAATAAAGAAAAAGGATTAAGTGATTGACCCACAGGATCACAGTATCACAGAATCTTTACAGTGCAGAAGGAGGCCATTCGGCCCATTGACTCTGCACTGGCTTTCTGAAGGAGCATTCCACCTAGTCCCACTCCCCTGCTCCTTATCCCCGTAACCTTGCACAGTCTGTCTTTTCAGGCAGCAGTCCAATTCCCCTTTGAATGCCTTGTTCGAACTTGCCTCCACCACCCTCTGGGGAAAAAAAATTTCCTCACATCCTTTCAAGAATCAACCACATTGCTGTGGGTCTAAAGTCACATGTAGGCCAGACCAGGTGAGGATGGTGTCCCTAAAGAGCAATAGTGAACCAGATGGGTTTTTATGACAATCAACAATGGTTTCATGGTCGTCATCAGACTTTTAATTCCAGATTTTTGTTGAATTCAAATTTCACTGTCTGCCGTGGTGGGATTGGAACCCAGGTGCCCAGAGCATTACCCTGGGTTACTAATTACCCTGGATTACTAATCCAGTGATAGTACCACTACACCAGCCATTCAATAAGATTATGGCTGATCTGATAATAACCTGAAATCTGCATCCTACCTACCCCAATAACTTATCGCCCCCTTGCTTACCAAGAATCTATCCACCTCTGCCTTAAAAATATTCAAAGACTCTGCTTCCACCACCTTTTCAGGAAGAGTTCCAAAGACTCACAACCCTCTGAGAGAAAAAATTTTGCCTCATCTCTGTTTTAAATGGGTGACCCCCTATTTTTAAACAGTGACCCCTGGTTCTAGACTCTCCTACAAGAGGAAACATCCCCTCCACATCCACCCCATCAAGGCCCCTCAGGATCTTATATGTTTCAATCAAGTCACCTCTTACTCTTCTGAACTCCAGTGGATACCAGCCTAATCTGTCCAACCTTTCCTCATAAAACAACCCACCCATTCCAGATATTAGTCTGGTAAACCTTCTCTGAACTGCTTCCAATGCATTTACATCCTTCCTTACATCAATACTACATAGCACTCCAAATGTGGTCTCATTAGTGCCCTGTATAACTGAAGCATAACCTCCCTACTTTCATATTCAATTCCCGTCACAATAACTGATAACATTCTATTAGCTTTCCTAATTACCTGCTGGACCTGCATGCTAATCTTTTGTGATTACCCGTTCCTTTACCACCCTTTTATTATTTACATGCTCATGGAAGACCTTGGGATTCCCTTTTATGTTCGCTGCCAGCCTCTTTTCATGCTCTCTCCTTGCTTTCCTTATTAGTTTCTTCACTTCCCCTCTGGTCCTTCTATATTCAGCCTGATTCTCCATTGGATTTTCTACACGACATCTGTCGGACGTGCACTTCTTCCTTTTCATCTTTACCTCTACCTCTCTCTTGTCATCCAGGGCTCTCTGGGTTTATTTGTCCTACCTTTCCCCTTCAAGGGAATATACCCTGACACTGCCTGCAATACTTTTTCTTTAAAGGTGGCCCATTGTTCAGCTACTGTCTTTTCTGCCAACATTTGATTCCAATTCACTCGACTCAGATGCATTCTCATCCCATTGAAATTGGCTTTCCCCCAATTAATTATTCCTGCTCTGGATTGTTCGTTTCCGTGACCAACCGAAACCTTATATTACAATGGTCACTGTCCCCCAGAGGCTCTCCCACTGATATTTGATCCACTTGGGCCAACCCATTCCCCAGAATCAGGTCCAAAAGTACATTTCCTCTCATTGGACTGGAAACATACTGCTGCAGAAAATTATCTTCAACACATTCCAGGAACTCTCGCCCCTCTTGTCCTTTTGTGCTATTCCCATCCCAGTCTATATTTGGATAATTGAACTCCCCCCCGCCCCATTATAATTACACTATGGGCAGGATTTTCAGGTTGCATTCGTTGCTCCCAATGCGGTCTCCTCTACATTGGAGAGACCAAATGCAAACTGGGCGACCGCTTTGCAGAACACCTGCGGTCTGTCCGCAAGAAAGACCCAAACCTCCCTGTCGCTTGCCATTTTAACACTCCACCCTGCTCTCTTGCCCACATGTCTGTCCTTGGCCTGCTGCATTGTTCCAGTGAAGCCCAACGCAAACTGGAGGAACAGCACCTCATCTTCCGACTAGGCACTTTACAGCCTTCCGGGCTGAATATTGAATTCAACAACTTTAGATCTTAAACTCCCTCCCCCCATCCCCACCCCATTTCTTCCCCCTCCCTTTTTGTTTCAATAATGTATATAGATTCTTCTTTTCCCACCTATTTCCATTATTTTTAAATCTACAGCTAATACCTTGCCAGTCTTTCCACCCCACCCCCACTAGAGCTGTACCTTGAGTGTCCTGCCATCCATTCTTAATTAGCACTTTTCTTAGATAATATCACCACCTTCAACACCTCTTTGATCCTTTTGTCTGTGACATCTTTTGATTATCTGCTCCTATCACTGCTTGCTTGTCCCCACAACCACCCCACCCTCAACTTCTCTCCCCCCTGTCCCCACCTTAAACCAGCTTATATTTCACCCCTCTCCTAACTATACTTCAGTTCTGTTGAAGGGTCATGTTGGACTCGAAACGTCAACTCTTTTCTTCTCCACCGATGCTGCCAGACCTGCTGAGTTTTTCCAGGTAATTCTGTTTTTGTTTTAAACTGTACCATGTTGTGGCCACTATCACCAAAATGCTCGCCCACCACCACCTCAGCCACCTGCCTGGCTTCATTCCCCAGAATTAGGTCCAGCACTGCACTGTCCCTTATTGGACCCTCTACATATTGACCTAAAAAGTTCTTCTGTACACATTTCAAGAAATCCACTCCATCCAATCCCTTAACACTATGTCTATCCTGGGGAGAAGGCGGGAGAATGGTGTTGAGAAACTTATCAGCCATGATTGAATGGCGGAGCAGACTCGATGGGCCGAATGGCCTAATTTCTGCTCCTATGTCTTATGGTCTTATGGTCTAATGTTGGGAAAGTTGAAATCACCTAATATAATTACCCTATTGTTATTGTTTTTACATGCCTCCACAAATTGGGCACATATTTGCTCCTCAATTTCCCGCTGACTATCTGGGGGTCTATAATAAACACCTAACAATGTGGCTGCCCCTTTTTTATTCCTAAGCTCTACCCACAAAGCTTCATTCGATGCCCCCTCCAAGATATCATCTCTCCTCACTGCAGTAACTGACTCCTTAACTAATAATGCAATGTCTCCTCCTCTTTTACCCCCTCCCCTGTCTCACCTGAAGATTCTATATCCCGGAATGTTGAGCTGTCAATCCTGCCCTTCCCTCAACCATGTCTCAGTGATGGCTACTATATCACAATTCCACATGTCAATCCTCACCTTAATTCACCTGTTTTACCTGTAATACTCCTGGCATTAAAGTAGAGGCCATCCAGCCTTGCCTTACTCCCTTGAAACTTAATGCAGCTGTACTCCCTCTGACTTGATTGTTTTACTGTATTATGATGTGTCCCTATTCTGCTAACATTCTGTGTCCCCTCCCCCTGCCGAATTAGTTTAAACTCCTCCCAACAGCACTAGCAAACCTGCCCGCAAGGATGTTAGTCCCGCTCTGGTTCAGATGTAGACCGTCCCACTTGTACAGGTCCCACCTTCCCCAGAAACGGTCCCAGTGATCCAGGAATTTAAAACCCTCCCTCCTGCACCAACTCTTAAGCCATGTATTCATCTGCGCTATTCTCCTATTTCTGTGCTCGCTAGCACGTGGCATTGGGAGTAATCCAGAGATTACAACCCGAGAGGTCTTGCTTTTTAGTCTACAGCCTAACTCCCTGAATTCTTGATGCAAGACCTCATCCCTCTTTCTACCTATGTCATTGGTACCAACATGTACCATGACCTCTGCCTTATCACCCTCCCCCTTCAGGATGCCCTGCAGCCGTTCAGTAACATCCCAGACCTTGGCACCAGGGAGGCAACACACCATCCTGGAGTCATGTTGACGGCCACAGTAGAGTCTGTTCCCCCGACTGTAGAATCCCCTATTACTATTGCTCTCCCTCCTTTCCTCCCCTCCTGTACAGACAGGCTGCTTGTGGTGCCAGAAGCTTGGCTCTGTCTGCACTCCCTGGAGGAACCAGCACCTTCATCAGCCTTCAAAACGGAATACCGATTTGCGAGCGGGACCCCAGGGGACTCCTGAAATGAAATTACTGCTCTTGAGGTCCTGCTTTTTAATTCACTTCCTAAATCCCTAAAATCTGCTTTCAGGATCTCATCCTTTTTCCTGCCTATGTCATTGGTCCCAGTGTGGACCACGACCTCTGGCTGTTCACCCTCCCCCAGATGAATGTCCTGCAGCCGCTCTGTGACATCCTTGCCCCTGGCACCAGGGAGGCAACACACCATCCTGGGTTCATGTCTACAGCCCCAGAATCACCTGTCTGCTCCCCGAACTGTGGAATCCCCGACTACTAAAGCTCTTCCACTCTTCCTCCTCCCCTCCTGTGTAGCCGAGCTACCTGTGGTGACACAGACTTAGCTCTTGCTCCAGTCCCTCTGAGGAACCATCTCACTCACCAGTATCCAAAATGGAAAAGCAATTAGAAAGCTAGATAGCCTCAGGGGATTCCTGCACTGTCTGTCTGTTTCTCTTAGATACTCTAGCGGTCACCCATTCCCTCTCTGCCTGTGTAGTTCTTAGCTGTGGTGTGACCACCTCTCTAAATGTGGTTTCCACATAATCCTCAGCAATGCAGATGCACCACAGTGACTTCAGCCATCACTCAAGCTCTGCAACTTGGAGCTCAAGTTTATGTGCCTGGTGACACTTCCTGCAGATGTCATTGAGGGCACTTCGTGCCTGCACGACTTCCCACGTTCCACAGGATGCACATTCCACATGGCTGAGCGGCACTGACATACCTTAAACTTTATATAAAGTGTTTACTCATCTGTCACTCACCAATCATCGTCTCCTCTCCCTCTCGTGCTCTTTATAAAGTCTTACTGCTCTCTTCCTCGGGCTCTTTATGAAGTCTCGCTGCTCTCTCCCTCTCCTGCTCTTTATGAAGACCCCATGAAACTCAGGACTCATTTCTGCTTCCCCCTACCCGCAACCCCCCCTCTCCCCAACCCCCAACCCCCACCCCCTACCAGGGCAGGGTCGAGACTCAGAAACCGTCTTGGCTTCTGTTTCCTGCCCCCAGTGTGAAAATCCAGCCCATGTGAGAAACATTGTGACACTCCAAGCATTTTCAGCAGAGCCAGTTTGGAGTTACCGGTGACATGTGGCTATGGTGATAAATGTCCTTCAGGTGCGCAGCCAAATCTCGCACCAAACTTGGGTGTTACTCTTTGCTGCATTTCTATTTTAAATGGTGGTTAATCTTGTGGGCGTTTTTTTTCTCTGAAACAATGTGCCCTCGAGATTCATCAGATGCAACAACCAATGAAGAGAGAGAAACATCTTTAGACATAGGATTCTGAAACTTCAAAGTTTATTTAAAATCCTGATAATCTGATTTTCATCTACCCTGACTGGATTTGAGGAGTGTCATTGGGAGAAATGTCAGTGATATTCTTCATCCAGATGTTGATAACATGACAATGCAGATGTATTTTATAAAAGGTGTTACTGATATCTGGTGACAGAACATGGGACCTGTGCCAATTGGTATATTTCTTATTGAGGAGTTGTCTTATTTTTCCTGTGGTATTCAACAAGAAAGTTAGTAATGGATCAGGGGAGATCCTCAACCCACACACCTGCATTGGATTTCAACCCAGATCCCTGTGGTGTCCCACCCTATAGATCCCTGAGGTGTCCCACCCTATAGATCCCTGAGGTGCCCCACCCTATAGATCCCTGAGGTGTCCCACCCTATAGATCCCTGAGGTGACCCACCCTATAGATCCCTGAGGTGACCCACCCTGTAGCCACTTTTCAGGCCCAAGGAACCCTTATCCTTCCAAACTGGTCAATGAATGAAAACTGATCCCAGGGTACTAAGGTGTTCCTTCCCACCCCGCTCCTCATTCAACATTGGAATGATCGATCAATCAGCCACCAGCGACACAGAAACAGATGCCAATCACTCGCTCACTCACCCATCATCGTGCTGACTCAAACCAGAGTGACTGCCACAGAGAGCAATGTGACAGATACCGCAGTTTCTGCACAGTAGCAGGTAAATAAGCATCAAGTTCAGAAACCACTTCCTGTTTTCACTTCTAAAATTTATACTGTGGAAAAAATTTGCTCAGTTACCAGCTCCTCCCCATCTCTCCGACCCCCCCAACAATAACCCACCCCTATCTTTCTCTCTCTCTCTGTCTCTCCTGAGGCCAGAATTATCTCCCTCAACTACTCCCAACGAGTCTGCTGATCTATCTGTCCCTCACCCCCATTTCTACCTCCGCTGCCCTTCCTCTCCCCCACTCTCCAGTCTCATCCATACCCCCATCTCCCCTTTCCTGTTTCCCACACCTTCCTTGTTTTTCCCCCAGAGGAGAGTGCGAGAGGAGGTCCCTGGGACAGGCAGTCAGCAGCACCCAGAGGTGAGTGCGAGAGGAGGACCCTGGGACAGGCATTCAGCAGCACCTAGAGTAGAGAGCGAGAGGAGGACCCTGGGTCAGGCAGTCAGCAGCACCTAGAGGACAGTGTGAGAGGAGGGCCCTGGGACAGGCAGTCAGCAGCACCCAGAGGTGAGTGCGAGAGGAGGACCCTGGAACAGGCATTCAGCAGCACCTAGAGGAGAGAGCGAGAGGAGGACCCTGGGTCAGGCAGTCAGCAGCACCTAGAGGACAGTGTGAGAGGAGGGCCCTGGGACAGGCATTCAGCAGCACCTAGAGGTGAGTGCGAGAGGAGGACCCTGGGACAGGCATTCAGCAGCACCTAGAGGACAGTGTGAGAGGAGGACCCTGGGTCAGGCAGTCAGCAGCACCTAGAGGAGAGAGCGAGAGGAGGATCCTGGGACAGGCAGTCAGCAGCACCTAGAGGATCTCGTCTATCTGGAGGATCTAGCATCTAGTCTGCACTCAAGGAGGAGTAAAGCTAAAATAAAAGCAAGGGTCCATAATCTACTTAGTTAAGATAGGTCTGGGGAGCTCAGTCCTGTGATTTGCACATCCTGCGATATGTGGGAAATCCTAGACGCTCCTGGCGGTCTGGATGACCACGTGTGCAGGAGGTGCCTCTGACTGGAGCTACTCGAGCTCCGGGTTTTGGAGCTTGAGCAGCAGCTGGAGGCACTACGGTGCATTCATGAGGCTGAGAGGTTTGCGGATAGCACGTTTCAGGACCTGGTTCCCTCGCAGCTTAAGGAAGTGCAAGCAAAGAGGGAATGGGTGACCACCAGACACAAGAAGGGGACCAGGCAGGTAGTGAGGGAATCCCCCGAGTGCATCTCGTTGGCGAACCTTTTCCCGGCCTTGGAAAACGGTGAGAGTGACGGTTCCTCTGTGGAGGCAAATCAGAGCCAAGGCCATGGCACTGTGTGTGGTCCAGCTGCTCAGGGCGGGAGGGAGAAGTGTGAAAGGGCAATAGTGGTAGGGGATTCATTAGTGAGGGGAGTAGACAGGCGCTTCTGCAGCCATAGACGTGACTCCAGGATGGTATGTTGTCTCCTGGGTGCCAGGGTCAAGGATGTTATGGAACGGCTGCAGGACATTCTGAAGGGGGAGGGTGAACAGCCAGAGGTCGTGGTCCATGTTGGGACCAATGACATAGGGAGAAAGGGAAATGAGGTCCTGCAAGCAGACTTTAGGGAGTTAGGTAGGAAATTGAAAAGCAGGACTTCAAAGGTAGGAATCTCCGGATTACTCTCGGTGCTACGCAGTAGTGAGTATAGGAACAGAAGGATAGAGCAGATGAATGTGCGGCTAGAGAGATGGTGCAGGAGGGAGGGCTTTAGATTCCTGGGGGATTGGAACCATTTCTGGGGCAGGTAGGACTTGTACAAGTTGGACGGGTTACATCTGAACAGGAACGGGACCAACATCCTCACGGGGAGGTTTGCTAATGCTGCTGGGATGGATTTAAACTAAATTGGCAGGGGGTGGGATCCTGAAACGTAGTTCAGAGGGAGAGAAGCTGAGGTGGAATTAGAAGTTAAAACACTGGTAAGTGAGTCTGGAAGGCAGAGGAAACGTAGGCTAAATAAGAATGAGTTTAGCGAGGCTAAATGGAATATATTTTAACACAAGGAGCCTGAGGAATAAGGCAGGCCAGCTGAGGGCACAGATAGGCATGTGGGAGTTTGATATCATAGCTATGGCCGAGGCTTGGCTAAAAGAAGGGCAGGATTGGCAGCTTAACATTCCTGGTTATATGACATTCAGACGGGATAGAGAGGGGGATAGAAGAGGTGGGGGTTCGCAATATTGATCAAGGAATTAATTATAGCAGTGAGGAGGGATGATATCTTGGAAGGACCATCAAATGAGACCATATGGGTAGAGGTAAAAAACACAAAAGGGGCAAACACGCTGTTGGGTGTGGACTATAGGACCCCAAACAGTCAGGGAGAGATAGAGGATCAAATATTTAATCAAATTTCAGAGAAATGTAAGAATAATAAGGCAGTAATAGTCGGGGATTTTAACTAGCCATATATTAACTGGGATAGTTTTAGTGTGCAAGGTAGGGAGGGAGCAAAATTCTTAACTTGCCTCCAGGAGAACTTTTTTATCCAGTGCATAGAAAGCCCAACAAGGGAGGGGACAGTTCTGGACCTAATATTCGGAAATGAGCCCGGGCAGGTGGAAGGCGTATCAGTAGGGGAGCATTTTGGAGATAGTGACCATAACTCAGTTAGATTTAGGATAGTTATGGAAAAGGATAAGGTTGGGCTGGGAATAAAAGTTCTAAACTGGGGAAAGGCTAATTTTATTAAGATGAGATACAATTTGGCCCAAGTGGACTGGGAGCAGCAACTTGCAGATAAAACTGTGTCTGAGCAGTGGGAGGTATTCAAGGGGGAAATAGCGAGAGTACAGGGCAAATATGTTCCTGTAAAGACAAGGGGGGGGAACCAAGTCCGGAGAACCCTGGGTGTCAAGGGACATGAAGGTTAGGATTAAGAAAAAAAGAGAAGCTTATGGCAGATACCGAGGGCTCAATATGGCAGAGTCACTAGAGGAGTATAAAATTGCAGGGGGAATCTTAAAAAGGAAATTAGGAAAGCTAAGAGAGTGATGAGAAAGCATTGGTGGGTAGAATAGAGGAAAACCCAAAGGGGTTTTTTAAATATATAAAGAGCAAGAGAATAACTAGGGAAAGAGTCGGGCCAATTAGGGACTATAGAGGTAATCTGTGTGTGGGGACCCGGAAGACGGGGTTACAGTTCTCAATGAATACTTTGCGTCGGTCTTCACAATGGAAAAGGACGACGCAGGTATAGACATCAGGGTGAAATATTAGAGGAAATTAACATAGAGAGAGGAGGTACTCACAGGTTTATCAGCCTTAAACGTGGATAAAGCCGCAGGCCCGGATGAGATGTATCCCAGGCTGTTGAGTGGGGCAAGGGAAGAGATATCAGGGGCCCTGGAATAATTTTCATATCCTCTCTGGCCACAGGTGAGGTGCCAGAGGACTGGAGGACAGCTAACATTGTCCCATTATTAAAAAAGGAAGGAAGGGATAGTCCAGGAAATTACAGGCCAGTCAGTCTAACCTCGGTGGTGGGGAAGTTAGAATTCTGAAGGACAGAAAATATCTGCACTTGGAGAGACACGGATTAATCAGGGATAGTCAGCATGGATTTGTTAAGGGAAGGTCATGTTTGACAAATTGAATTGAATTTTTTGAGGAGGTAACCAGGAGTGTTGATGAGGGTAATGCATTTGATGTGGTCCACATGGACTTTAGCAAGGCTTTTGATAAGGTCCCTCATGACAGACTGGTCAAGAAAGAGCCCATGGGATCCAAGGCAAAGTGGCACGTTGGATCCAAAATTGGCTGAGAGGCAGGAAGCAGAGGGTGATGGTAGAGGGATGTTTCTGTGACTGGAAGTCTGTTTCCAGTGGGGTTCCACAGGGTTCGGTGCTGGGGCCCTTGCTGTTTGTGGTGTACATAAATGATTTGGACTTAAATGTAGGGGGTATGATCAAGAAGTTCACGGATGATATGAAAATTGGTCGGGTGGTAAATAGTGAGGGGGATAGCCGTAAACTGCAGGAGGATATCAATGGACTGGTCAGGTGGGCAGAGCAGTGGCAAATGGAATTCAACCTGGAAAAGTGTGAGGTAATGCACTTGGGGAGGGCTAACAAGGCAAAGGATTACAATATGAATGGTAGGACCCTGGAAAGCACTGATGATCAGAGGGACCTTGGTGTGCGTATCCATAGATCCCTGAAGGTAGCAGGGCAGGTAGAGGAGGTGGTTAAGGAGGCATATGGGATACTTGCCTTTATTAGCTGAGGCATAGAATACAAGAGCAGGGAGGTTATGCTGGAACTGTATAAAACGCTGGTTAGGCCACAGCTGGAGTACTGTGTGCAATTCTGGTCACCACATTATAGGAAGGATGTGATTGCACTGGAGAGGGTGCAGAGGAGATTTACCAGGATGCTGCCTGGGCTGGAGGGTCTGAGGAAAGATTGGATAGGCTGGGCTCCCTTGGAGCAGCGAGGGTTGAGAGGGGACCTGATAGAGGCGTATATGATTATGAGGGGCATAGATAGGGTGGATAGGAAGGGATTTTTTCCATTAGTAAAGGGGCCACTAACCAGGGGCATAGATTTAAAGTAAGAGGTAGAAGGCTAAGAGGGGAGTTGAGGAGAAAGTTTTTCACCCAGAGGGTGGTGGAGTCTGGAAATCACTGCCTGAAAGGGTGGTTGAGTGAGAAACTCTATTAACATTTAAGAAGTATTTAGATATTCATTTGCATTGCCATAGCCTCCAGGGCTATGGGCCAAGTACTGGAAAATGGGATTAGTGTAGTCAGATCTTTGTTGACCGTCGTGGACACGATGGGCCGAATGGCCTCCTTCTGTGCTGTAAATGTCTATGAGTCTCTGTGAATGTGAAGGTGGGGGCATTTAATTGGGCAGGAGTGTGTGGGATTGGGGGTGTCACTGCCTTCCTGCCTCTGCCTTCATTAGGTCTGGATGGGAAGACCAGTGGACAATGAATGACCACTTCAAGAGCTCCATTCTGCTTTCACTTGTATTCAACAAAGGTGGGCAGGGTCTCACCATGCAGGAAGCTTGACAAACATACCCTTGTGGGGGGGGTGTGGAGTGGGGAGTCCCTCATTCAAAGGCACTCTGCTCAGGATGGGGGGCCGACTGAGAGGCACCCTCTAGTCTTTCTCCCAACCCTCCTACCAGCGTCCCCACCCCACTCACCCGCGGCCACTTAACTGCCTGACTGGCCCTTAATTCAATGGACTTCCTCCAAAGGAAGCAATGCTGGACTGTTGCCGGCACACCAACCAGCGGATGAGACCTCATCGCCTGGATTAAATTCCGCCCTTTCTCCCTCCAACCTCTTGGTCTCTCTCCCCCACCATACCTTTCTCACTCTCCTGTTTCCCTCCCATGTGCCTCTTCCACCCCCCTCTCTCTTCCCCGTCTCTCCTCAATTCCCCTATGCCTGTCCCATTCCCCTGTCTCTCCCCTGTCCCACTATCTCTCCTCCATCCCCCTGTCTCTCTCCCCATCACCCTGTCTCTCTCCCCCATCGCCCTGTCTCTCTCCTCCATCCCCCTGTCTCTCCCCCCATCGCCCTGTCTCTCCCCCATCGCCCTGTCTCTCCCCATCGCCCTGTCTCTCCCCCATCGCCCTGTCTCTCCCCAATTCCCCCACCTCTCTCCTGAAGATTGAGAGAGATTAGGAGTTCTGAGATGTTGTGGAAAGATGCTGAAATCAAGGCTTATTATTCATGATAGTTGGGAACATGACAGATCACCTGGGAGACCTTCATGTGCTTTTCATGGAAATAGTCTGGAGAATGAATTAAGATCTCAGCAACAGAGAGACAACAGGGGCACTGGTATGATTGTATTCTTTATTTGGGAGATTGTCGAATTGATGTTACAGACACTCTGTACCCAAGACAGACCTTGAAATTCAATAACAAATACAGACTCTTCATAGTCATTTAGCCAAGTGTCCCTCAGCTTCAAACTAGGATCAGAGAATCAGGAGGAGGCCATTCAGCCCCTGACGCCGGTCCAGTCATTCTATTAGACCATTGTTGACCTGACTATCAGCTCAGTTTACTTGCTTTAACTCCATACTCCTTCATTCTTATCCAACAGAAAATCTAACCCTTTCAGTCTTGAAAGAATCAGTTGACCCCCAGCATCTACAGCCTTTTGAGGGAGAGAGTTCCAGATTTCCTCTCCCCTTTATGTGAAGAGGTCCTTTTTGGGTTTGCTCCTGACTCCTCAAACTCGAATTTGAAAATTACTTTTCCTATTCATGTGATGAATAGGAACAGAATGAGGAAACAGTCTCCTTTCTGTATCTCAGCCTCACCCTAAACCCTGTGCTCGGTCACACACTCTGGCTCCCAATCCAATTTAAAATTCTCATCCGGGTAAGTTCAATTCTGTCCGTGGCCTCACCTCTCCTTATCCCTGCTCTACAATCAAACCTCCTCCAACTTTGGGCACCGCACATCCCCCACTTCCTTTGCCCCTATAATTGATGATCGATGCTGATAATGATGATGAAAGGAGGGGGAGCTGGAAGGAAAGTTATGATAAATGTTAGGTTCAGAATTAAGTTAAGAATGAAGCTGAATACAAAAAGTACAGAGAACGGAAAAGGAATTGAGGGGAGGAGAGTTTAAGAATAGATTAGCGGCTAAAATAAAAGGGAAGCCAAGAGTCTTTTATAAACATATAAATAGTAAAAATGTAGTTAAAGGAAGGGAGGGGCCAATTAACAACCAAAAAACAAATATTCTAGTGGGGTCAGAGGGCGTTGCTGGGCTACTAATGAATATTTTGCACTTGTCCTCACTAGGGAAGATGATGCTGCCAATGTTGCAGTAAATGAGAAGAGAGGAGTGACATTGATGGGGTAAAAATAGACAAAGAGGCAATAGTTACAAGGCTGTCAGTATTGAAAGTAGGGAAGTTACCCAGGGCTGGATTTTATGGCCTCCTGCTGGTGTATGTGAAGGTGGGGGAGCCCTTCCCGCCTACCCCCCAACTTTTCTCCCAGATGGGGGCAGGGGAGGTGTCAAGCAGTCGTCCACCCGCCCTTGGGCCAAATGAGGGTCAACTAATTAATAGCCAAATATAAGGGCCTCACTCTGCCACTTTTTGACATGCGGCAGGGGAAGGTGGAGGCGAGGTGGGGAGCTTGGCACCTTTCACTGCATGGGCAGCTGTCGGGCAGCAGATGGGGGGCACCATCTTTGGGAGGCATTTGCCCAATGGAGGCATCCTCCCCAAGGTCACAAACCCAGCTCCCCACCCCCTCATTCCCCTCATCCCCCTCGCTGGGGTCTGCCAACCGGGGTCATCCAATATCCCAGAGTTACCATCAAGTCCAAGCTCCCCCCACTCTCCTTCCTCAGGGGCTGCCTGCAGTCCCAGCAGTGACCACCGCCCGGACCTGGCGCTGCTGGGGCGACATTGCTGCCGGACAATCAGATTGGCTGGCAGTTCTCTAGGGGCGGGACTTTCTCCCAGGTGAGGGCGGGAAAGAACGTGTCGACACGTTGTGCCTGTTTCAGCTAAACAAAATAAGTGACAGCCATTCACTGGTTCATTCTTTTCTAAAGCTTTCAATCCTCCTTGCATATGGGGGTGGTACCAGAAAACTGGGGGATTGAAAATGTTGCACTTAGTTTAAAATAAATAAAGGGGAGAGATAAACCCAGAAATGACAGAGCAGTGAGTGATGGGGAAACAGTAATCGGAAACAAAATTCATTGGTATTTGAAATAATGTATGAAAGGCAGCATGAATGTGAAGAGGGCGAGTCATGGTTGACTAACTTGATTGAGTTTTTAATGAACCAACAGAGACAGATGAGAATTACTGAAAAGAGAGAGGTTTTTTTTCAAAGCTTTTTGCCTTGCACTCATCAGGACAATTCACAAGAAAATACCAATGTCAGGGGAGACGCCATATTGATACTGTAAGAGAAGAGAGTGCTGATTGGTTGACAAGTGGACTCTGATTGGTTGAGGTATTGTCATGGAGAATGCACCAGTTGATGGTAACTGACAGCTAACTGCTAAGCATTGTTTGAAACTTAAACCAGGCAGCTTGACCCTGATTGGTCAAGCCATGCCCTGGGGAATGAACCAGTGAATAGCTGTTACTTATTTTGTTTATCTGAAACAGGTGCAATGTGTGTACATGTTCTTTCTGTCTGCAAAGATCAGGGCCCTGTGTATTAATATATGTAGCTTCCAGTACACGTAAATATGCCACACTGCGAGCCCAAATAACAATCTTAAACTGGTTGTCAGCGTAATGCTTAGCACATTGAGGATTATTTAGCAAATGTTGTCCAGTCGCAGAATCACATCTAATGTTGGACACTGCGTTTTGAGTTTTGTGAACAGCGGTTGGGACGTGCTGTTTGATACGATCCACCAGTCTTTGGGATGGATGGCCTCCATACCTAGCATTACGCTGGCACTGAAATTCATACACCACATTGCTCACTTGTGTGATAGGCAGCATCCTGTTAGTGTCGAATGCCACTTGTGTTGCTACTGCATAGAAGCAGCACGAGTGGTATTATAGGGGTATCCTGATAACCTTCCAGGGTAACCGGAGGTAGACTGGCCATTTTTCAGGGCTGAAAGTGGTGACCTTAGGCCCATTCATGACTTTGCACAACATATGGTGGAAAATGATCTGATCAGTGTAGCCATTACCCTGCAGGATGTCTTTGATGTGCCTTATTTCAGCATCAAGCTTGCACTGTGAGCAAATGGCTCGGGTCCTATTTATGCTGATAAGACCAATCTTTTAGTGCGTGACAACCAATTTAAGATTGTTATTTGGGCTCGCAGTGTGGTGCATTAGCGTGTCCTGGAAGCCACATATATTAAAACACAGGGCCCTGGTCTTTCCAGACAGAAAGAATGGGCAGAATTTTCCATGCCCTGTTGTAGTACAGCTACAACACTGGCATCTACCCGGCTATGTGGAAAATTGCCCAGGTATGTCCTGTCCACAAAAAGCAGGATAAATCCAACCCGACCAATTACTGCCCCATCAGTCTATTCTCCATCATCAGTAAAGTAATGGAAGGGGTCATCAACAGTGCTATCAAGCGACATTTACTTAGCAATAACCTGCTTACTGATGGCCAGTTTGGGTTCCATCAGGGCCATTCAGCTCCTGATCTCGCTACAGCCTGGTTTGGTACCATGTTTGGTTCAAACATGGATAAGAGAACTGAACTCCCGAGGTGAGGTGAGAGTGACTGCCCTTGACATCAAAGCCGCATTTGACCGAGTGTGGCATCAAGGAGCCCTAGCAAAACTGGAGTCAATAGGAATCAAGGGGAAAACTCTCCGCTGGTTGTAGTCATACCTAGCACAAAGGAAGATGGTTGTGGTTGTTGGAGGTCAGTCATCTCAGCTCCAGGACATCACTGCAGGAGTTCCTCAGGGAAGTGTCCTTGGCCCAACCATCTTCAGCTGCTTCATCAATGACCTTCCTTCCATCATAAGGTCAGAAATGGGGATGTTTGCTGATGATTGCACAATGTTCAGCACCATTCATGATTCCTCAGATACTGAAGCCGTCCATGTCCAAATGCAGCAAGACCCGGACAATATCCAGGCTTGGGCTGACAAGTGGCAAGTAACATTCACGCCACACAAGTGCCAGGCAATGATCATCTCCAACAAGAGAGAATCTGACCATCGCCCCATGACATTCAATGGCATTACCATCACTGAATCCCCCACTATCAACATCCTGGGGTTACTATTGACCAGAAACTGAACTGGACTAGCCATATAAATACTGTGGCTACAAGAGCAGGTCAGAGACTAGGAATCTTGTGAGGAGTAACTCACCTCCTGACTCCCCAAAGCCTGTCCACCATCTACAAGGCACAAGTCAGGAGTGTGATGGAATACTCACCACTTGCCTGGATGAGTGCAGCTCCCACAACATTCATGTAGCTTGACACCAGCCAGGACAAAGCAGCCCGCTTGATTGGCACCCCATCCACAAACATTCACTTCCTCCACCACCGACACACAGTAGCAGCAGTGTGTACCAGCTACAATATGCACTGCAGGAATTCACCAAGGGTCCTTCGACAGCACCTTCCAAACCCACGACCTCTACCGTCTAGAAGGACAAGGGCAGCAGATAGATGGGAACACCACCACCTGGAAGTTCCCCTCCAAGTCACTCACCATCCTGACTTGGAAATATATCACCGTTCCTTCACTGTTGCTGGGTCAAAATCCTGGAACTCCCTTCCTAACAGCACTGTGGGTGTACCTACACCACACGGGCTGCAGCGGTTCAAGAAGGCAGCTCATCACCACCTTCTCAAGGGCAACTAGGGATGGGCAATAAATGCTGGCTCAGCCAGTGAAGCCCACATCCTGTCAATAAATTTTTAAAAATTTAATCCAGAGAAGCGTGAAATGATTCATTTTGCTAGGAAGAATGAGGAGAGACAATAAAAATTCAATGGACAGATTGAAGGCAATTGAGAAAAGAACGAGAAATGTTTTTAATGCAGCGAGTTGTGACCTGGAACGCTCTGCCTGAAAGGGCCATGGAAGCAAATTCAATAATAACTTTTGAAGGGGAATTGGATGAATACTGGAAAAGGAAAGGTTTGCAGGAATTTGGGGAAAGTGGAGGAGGAGTGGGACTAATTTGATCGCTCTTTTAATAAGTCATCATAGGCACAATGGGATGAATGGCCTCTTTCTGTGCAGTATCAATGTATGACAACACAAAAAACAGCTCGTAATTTTGTGTTTTTTTTAGATATTTCAATATCTAGACCACAAAGAAAGATGTTCTTTCTTATAGTCTGGTTTCCTGTTTCTCTGTTTCCTGTAAGTTAAGTCAGGTGTCACACGCTGTTTACTCAGAAGAGCAAGAACAGGAACAGACCCTCCATATAGATGTGGGGGTGTGGGTGGGAGGAGGTGCTGCATGTGGGCGGCCTTGTTAATGAAAGCTAGCTTGTCAGATTCTGAGTTGAGACCACAAAGGTTCTTCCAATCTCCTCCTGATCTATAAAACATTTACCTCCTTTTAGGTTGCAATTCTCTGACAATAAATCAGTGTGCAAGCGTCAGCCAGCATCAGAGTCCGGGGGTCAGGGAGCGGCGCAGAGTACAGCAGCCTCGGGGTGAAGTGTTTGAGTTACTCAGCTGCTCACTGCTTTCATTATGTTAATACTCCTCCCCAGTCTGGAGGTTTCTGATTGAAGTAGTACAGCACTCCCTCAATACTGACCCTCTGACAGTGCAGCACTCCCTCAATACTGACCCTCCGACAGTGCAGCGCTCCCTCAGTACTGACCCTCTGACAGTGCAGCACTCCCTCAGTACTGACCCTCCGACAGTGCAGCACTCCCTCAATACTGACCCTCCGACAGTGCAGCGCTCCCTCAGTACTGACCCTCTGACAGTGCAGCACTCCCTCAGTACTGACCCTCCGACAGTGCAGCACTCCCTCAATACTGACCCTCCGACAGTGCAGTGCTCCCTCAGTACTGACCCTCTGACAGTGCAGCACTCCTTCAATACTGACCCTCCGACAGTGCAGCGCTCCCTCAGTATTGACCCTCCGACAGTGCAGCGCTCCCTCAGTACTGACCCTCCGACAGTGCAGCACTCCCTCAGTACTGACCCTCTGACAGTGCAGCACTCCCTCAGTACTGACCCTCCGACAGTGCAGCACTCCCTCAATACTGACCCTCCGACAGTGCAGTGCTCCCTCAGTACTGACCCTCTGACAGTGCAGCACTCCTTCAATACTGACCCTCCGACAGTGCAGCGCTCCCTCAGTATTGACCCTCCGACAGTGCAGCGCTCCCTCAGTACTGACCCTCCGACAGTGCAGCACTCCCTCAGTACTGACCCTCTGACAGTGCAGCACTCCCTCAGTACTGACCCTCCGACAGTGCAGCACTCCCTCAATACTGACCCTCCGACAGTGCAGTGCTCCCTCAGTACTGACCCTCTGACAGTGCAGCACTCCTTCAATACTGACCCTCCGACAGTGCAGCGCTCCCTCAGTATTGACCCTCCGACAGTGCAGCGCTCCCTCAGTACTGACCCTCCGACAGTGCAGCACTCCCTCAGTACTGACCCTCCGACAGTGCAGCACTCCCTCAGTACTGACCCTCCGACAGTGCGGCACTCCCTCAGTACTGACCCTCCGACAGTGCAGCACTCCCTCAACACTGACCCTCCGACAGTGCAGCACTCCCTCAGTACTGACCCTCCGACAGTGCAGCACTCCCTCAGCACTGACCCTCCAACAGTGCTCCGGGGGGAAGCTGAACCGCTAAACCCAATCAGGGAGAAAATGAATGGAAGAGATATCCTTTTCATTGCTTATGGTTTTCTCTGTGGTGACTGCACCACAGTTATTTGAGAAAAATGTTCTGTGTAGGAAGAATAATCCCAACTTCCGTTCCCAACTGAAAGCAACTATTCTTTGGACAAATATCTGCTTAGATGACATCAGGGGTAAGTTATGCAGTGAATTTGCTTATTCACTGAACTACTGCTCATGAGAGTGAGCTGTGTTGGATTAAATCCCATGGATCACATGAGCCCCTGTGAATGCCTATGTCTGGAATGTGTGATCTAAAGAGGACGGATGGGACAGTCATCAGCACAGCATTCATCTTACCCTCAAGTCTATAGAGTGGGGTTTGAACACGAGGGAACCTGTTACCCACTGAGCCACTGATAACTAGGAGGCAGTTTTATCTGATTTCTGCTTTGTTTATATGATCTCATTTTGATGTTCTTTGTGCTTTAAGTTTGCCTGAGAAGGAGTTTAAAGTTAGTTTATCTCTTTATTTGGAGTTTGTGTTATTCTGAGGGGGGATTATAATTTACCAGTGATTATACAGGAGGTGTTTTCAGCTCATCTCCCAATGCAACCTCATCACCCACCCCCTCCCACCCCACCCCCCCTCAGGGTTCAACTCAAGACAGAAACTCCCCACAAAATGTATCTGTCAATCACCTGAGCTCTTGTCTGAGGACCAACCTTTCCTCCCTTCCCTCCTTTCTCACTCTCCCTTTTCCCTCCCCTCACCTTCTCCACCTTCCCTCCCCCTCTCCTCCCCTCAACCTCTCTCCCCTTCCCTCTCACTCTCTTTCTCCTCCCTTTCCTAGCTCACTTTTGCCTCCCCTCTCTAATCACCCCCTCTCTCTCTCTTTGTTTTTGATCCCTGTCCCTTTTGCTATCTCTCTTTTTTCTCTCTAGCCCTAACTATCTCTCCCTTTGCCGCTTCCTATTTTAGTTTTTAGAACCAAAACAAAAAGAGGACATTTTTATCCAGAGGGTGCGATAGATTCAAACCCTGACAACAGGTGTAAAAGGCCAGTATCTAACTCACCCTGAAACATAGAATTATCAAGTGGCTAGAGTTCAGAAGGCCATGTTCACCCATCATGCCCATATTGGCTCTCTCTGTGAGAGGAGTTCGCTTTGTCCCACTCCCCTCCACCTTTTCCCCATTGTCCAATTTTTTTCCTCCTCAGATAATGATATAATTCCATTTTGAAAGCCTCAGTTGAACCAGCTTCCTCCACACTCTCAATCAGCACGTTCCAGATCCTAACCACTCGTTGTGTGAAAAGGTTTCTCCTCATGTCACCACTTGCTAATGACCTTAAGGCAGCGTCCTCTGCTTCTCAATCTTTCTGCCAATGGGAAACTGTGTGATTCTCACATTGCGAATGTGTGTGTGTGTGTTGGTGTGTATACTGCGCGTGTGTGTGTGGAATTACCTGACACTTCAAACCAACCACTAGTGACTCACCTCCAGTTTCATTTCAATGGTTTAAGCTGTGATTGAACTGGAACTTGCCGCTCCTTGCAGAGATATATTCAAATCTCTTTACCCTGTCACCTAAAGCAGAAAGTATGACTCACTGAATGGTGATAAGTGAAGCAAGGCACCCGGTCCTTGAGGAGATTCCTGCACACCTACACAGGAAGATTAATCCTCCCTCACTCTACAGCTGTGACTCAAAGATCAAAGAGGAAGTTCGCTCCCTGGCTGATATCAAGTCACGTGCAGTGGAAGACAGAGGGTGCAAAGTCCCCAATCAGACCCTAATAACTCAGTGACTCATTGGAAGCTTTCACCTAAATGTCAAACAGATGCTGAGAATATTCTGTCCTTTTACAGTGATGTTGAGAAAGAGTGACGACCCTCACAGTTCATCAACTGCTTCCAACTCTGGAAGGTGCTTCCTGAAAGAGCAATGGAAGCAGGTTCAATAGTAACTTCCAAAAAGACAATTAGACGAATACCTGAAAAGGAGAATTTTACAGGGCTATGGGGAAAGAATGGGGGAGGGGGTCGATTGGGAAGCTCTTCCAAAGAGACGGCACAGACACAGGGGCTCAATGATCTCCGACTGTGCTGGCTAAATTGTGGTCGATAACCAGAACTTTCAACTCAAAACTCACCTTCTTACTGCAACTTCTGTTAAATCCTTTGTTCTAATTCACTCGTGTTACTCCTCTCATTCGAAAAACCAGAGATCTCAGATACTGTCTCACTAGAGGAGATCAACTGTCTCACTGGAGGAGATTAACGACATTGGGAGCGCTAAGACCATGAGGGCATTTAAAAACACAGAGGAGAATTTCAATGCCCTTAAACTAACAAGGGGAAAATTAGCTCGCATTTAGCTAATTTAGGATGATAATTGGGTGGTTCCTGTTGGAGCTGGTTGGGCATTTGGACCTTCTCCCTTCCTGTGTTTGATTCCTTGCAGCTGAAATCTAAGCCTGAGGTGGAGAAAGAAATGAGAACACTGGGTGTTATTGGGTACCTAAACCCTGAGGCAAATTTTCACAGGTCACATTCATATGGAGAGGACCTGATCAGGCCAGGATTGGTTATCTCACCTCTTCTCATCCACCCTCTACCTCACTCATGACATTCACCTGCTGACATAGGTTCATACTCAAGTAATTAAAAAGCTACAGGCTGACATTGTCAATTCAGTACTGAGGGAGTGCCACACTGTCAGAGGGTCAGGGCTGAGGGAGTGCCACACTGTGAGAGGGTCAGGGCTGAGGGAGTGCTGCACCATCAGAGGGTCAGTACTGAGGGAGTGCCACACTGTCAGAGGGTCAGGGCTGAGGGAGTGCTGCACTGTCAGAGGGTCAGGGCTGAGGGAGTGCTGCACTGTCAGAGGGTCTGTACTGAGGGAGTGCTGCACTGTCAGAGGGTCTGTACTGAGGGAGTGCTGCACTGTCAGAGGGTCAGTGCTGAGGGAGTGCTGCACTGTCAGAGGGTCAGTACTGAGGGAGTGCCGCACTGTCGGAGGGTCAGTACTGAGGGAGTGCTGCACTGTCAGAGGGTCTGTACTAAGGGAGTGCTGCACTGTCAGAGGGTCAGTACTGAGGGAGTGCTGCACTGTCAGAGGGTCAGTACTGAGGGAGTGTTGCACTGTCGGAGCGTCGTTACTGAGGGAGTGCTGCACTGTCGGAGGGTCAGTACTGAGGGAGCGTTGCACTGTGGGAGGGTCAGTACTGAAGGAGTGCTGCACTGTCAAAGGGATTGGTGCTGAAGAAATACTATGCTGTCTGAGATGCCGTCTTTTCAATGAGCCATTAAACTGAGGTCCTATCTGCCCTCTCAGTTGGACACAGAAGATCCCTTGGTACTATTTTGAAGAAGAGCAGGGAAGTTTTCCCCAACTTCCTGGGGCCAATATTTACCCCCAATCAATATCACTAAAATCAGATTATTGGGTCATTATCACATTGCTGTTTATGGGATCTTGCTGTGCACAATTTAGCTGCTGTATTGCTTACATTGCAACAGTGACTACACTTCAAAAAATGGACATCATTGGCTGCAATGCACTTTGGGATATATGGCAGTCGTGAAAGGTGCTATATAAATGCAAATCTTCTCCTTTTTAACACTCACCTGCCTCATGTCAATTAATAAATATCACCAATAGAAAATACTGAATAAATTAATTCTGATTTGAATTAATTTTGTTATGTATTTTTGCTGAGTATTTAAGTATTGAGCTGGTGATGTGAAAGTGTCTCTTGACATTAGCAGGAGGCTGGATTAATGTGAATACAAATTCTTTCACAGCTACAGCACATTCCAAATCATTTCACACCCAATGAAGTGCTTTTTTGAAGTGAAATAACTGTTGTAATGGAGGAAAACACAGCCGTCAAATTATACACAGCAAGATCCCACATTTGACAATGAGATAAATTACCTTAGGTGGAGTTGGTTGAGTGATCTCAGTTGGCTTCAGGGGACAAAAGGGAGCAATTACATTGCTCGGTGTAGTCTATAGACCACCAAAAAGTGAGAAGGATGTAGAAGAACAAATCTGCAGGGACATTACAGAGAGATGCAAACATTATAGAGCAGTTATAATGGGGGACTTTAATTACCTGAATGTAGGCTGGGACAGTGGAAGTGTAAAGGGCGGAGAGGGGTAAAAGTTCCTAGATTGTGTTCAGAAGAATTTTCTACAGCAGTATGTGTCCAATCCAACAAGAAAAGACGCACTGTTGGACCTGGTTCTTGGAAATGAGGTGGTCCAAATAGATCAAGTGTCAGTGGGGGGAACATTTAGGAGACAGTGATCATTGTATCGTAAGGTTTAGGATGATGGTAGAAAAGGACAATGGACAATCCAGAATAAGAATAATTAACTGGAAGGGAGGTGACTTCAATGGGGCAAGAACAGAGCTGGGCCGGATAGACTGGAACCAAAGGTTGGCGGGAAAAACAGTAGCTGAACAATGGGCTACCTTCAAAGAAGAAATGGTTGGGGCCCAGTCAAGGTGTATTCCCTCAAAAGGGAAAGGTAGGACAAACAAATCCATAGCATCTGTCTTTACCATGGAAGCAGATGCTACCCAGGCCATGGTGACAGAGGAGGAAACTCTCTCACTAGAAGGGTTAAAAATTGATAAGGTGGAAGAGTTGAATAAACTGTCTGTACTTAAAGTTGACAAGGCACCGGGACTGGACAAGATGTATCCAAGGATATTGAAGGAAGTGAGAGTAGAAATTGCAGGGTCATTGGCCATAATCTTTCAGTCTTCCCTAGACTCAGTGGGGTGGTGCCAGAGGACTGGAGAATTGCAAACATTACGCCCTTGTTCAAAAAAGGTTGTAAGGATAAGCCCAGCAATTACAGATCAGTCACTTTAACTTCAGGGGTGGGAAAGATTCTAGAAACAATTATTCAGGATAGAATTAGCAGTCACATGGAAAAATGTGGGTTGATAAGGAAGAGCCAGCATGGATTTCTTAAGGGGAGATCGTGTTTAACTAACTTGCTGGAGGTGTCTGAAGAGGTAACAGAGAGGGTAACAGAGATGTTGATGTGGTCTACATTGTCTTTCAAAAGGCATTTGACACAGTGCCACACAACAGACTTACGAGAAAAGTAATAGCTGATGGACTAAAATGGACAGTAGCATCATGGATACAAAATTGGCTGAGTGACAGGAAACAGCGAGTAATGGTTAATGGGTATTTTTCGGGCTGGAGGGATGTTTGTAGTGGAGTTCCCCAGGGGTTGGTATTGGGACTCTTGCTTTTCCTGATATTTTAATGATCTAGATCTTGGTGTGCAGGGGACAATTTCAAAGTCTGTGGATGATACGAAACTTGGAAGCATTGTAAACTATGAGGAGGACAGTGCAGAACTTCAAAAGGACATAGACAAGTGGGTGGAGTGGGCAGATAGGTGGCAGATGAAGTTCAATACGGAGAAGTGTGAGGTGATACATTTTGGTAGGAAGACATGGAGAGACAGTATAAAATAAGGGGTACAATTCTAAAGGGTGTGCAGGAGCAGAAAGACCTGGATGTATATGTACATAGATCATTGAAGGTGGCAAGATAGGTGGAGAGAGCAGTTCATAAAGCATACAGTATCCTGGGCTTTATTGATAGGGGCATAGAGTACAAGAGCAGGGAGGTTATGCTGAGCTTATATAAGACACTAGTTAGACCTTAGCTGGAATATTGTGTACAGTTCTGGGCACCACACTATAGGAAGGAGGTGAACACATTGGAGAGAGTGCAGAAGAGGTTTACAAGAATGGTTCAAGGGATGAGAAACTTCAGCTATGAGGATAGATTGGAGAGGTTGGGACTGTTCTCATTGGAGAGAAGAAGGCTGAGAGGAGATCTGATAGACATAGAACCATAGAAAAGTTACAGCACAGAAGGAAGCCATTTGGCCCATCTTGTCCATGCCAGCCCAAGGACACCCAGGTGCCCTTTCTAATCCCACCTTCCTGCACTCGGCCCATAGCCCTGCAGCTCACAGCACTTAAGGTGCAGATCCAGGTACTTTTTAAAAGAGTTTAGAGTTTCTGCCTCTACCACCAACTTGGGCAGCGAATTCCAGGCACCCACTACCCTCTGCGCAAAAAAGTTCTTCCTCATGTCCCCCCTACACCTCCTGCCACTTATCTTGAATCTATGTCCCCTGGTTCTAGAATTCTCCACCAAGGGAAACAATTTTATCCTGTCCACTCTATCTATTCCCCTCATAATTTTGTACACCTCAATCAAGTCACCTCTCAGCCTTCTTTGTTCTAAGGAAAATAACCCCAACCTATCCAATCTCTCCTCGTAGCTACACTTTTCTAACCCTGGCAACATTCTTGTAAACCTCCTCTGCACTTTCTCCAGAGCTATTACGTCCTTCCTGTAATGTGGTGACCAGAACTGTGCACAATACTCCAGTTGTGGCCTCACCAGTAATTTATACAATTCCAACATTATATCCCTACTTTTATATCCTATATCTCTGCCAATGAAGGAGAGCATTCCATATGCCTTCTTTACAACCTTGTCTACTTGAACTGCTGCCTTCAGGGACCTGTGTAGTTGTACACCAAGATCTCTCACTTCATCTACCCCTCTTAGTATATTCCCATTTATTTTGTAATCCCTGTAACTATTTGACCTCCCTAAATGTATGACCTCACACTTCTCTATGTTAAAATCCATCTGCCACTTTACCGCCCACTCCACCAACCCATCTATATCGTTTTGGAGATTATGGCTATCCTCTACACTATCCACTACTCAGCCAATCTTTGTGTCACCTGCAAATTTCCCAATCGTGCCCCCCACGTTCACGTCCAAATCGTTAATATATAACACAAACAGCAAGGGTCCCAACACCGAGCCCTGTGGAACACCACTTGAGATAACTTTCCATTCGCAAGGGCATCCATCGACCATTACCCTTTGTTTCCTGTTACAAAGCCGACCTTTTATCCAGTTTGCCACATTACCCTGAATCCCATGGGCTTTTACTTTCCTGACCAATCTGCCATGTGGGACCTTGTCAAATGCCTTGCTAAAATCCATGTACACAACATCCACTGCACTACCTTCATCAACCCTTCTTGTCACTTCCTCAAAGAATTCAATCAAATTTGTGAGGAAAGACCTTCCTTTAACAAATCCATGCTCAAGATCATGAGGGGGCTGGACAGAGTAGATAGGGAGAAACTGTTCCCATTCGAAAAAGGATTGAGAACGAGAGGGCACAGATTTAAAGTGATTTGCAAAAGAAGCAGATGTGATGTGAGGAAAAATCATGTTCATACAATGAGTGGTTCGGGTCTGGAATGCACTGCCTGGAAGTGTGGTGGAGGCAGGTTCAATCGAGGCATTCAAGAGGGCATTAGCTGATTATTTGAATAGAAACAATGTGCAGGGGTTTGGGGAAAAGGCAGGGCAATGGCACTTGGTCATAATGCTAATTCGGAGAGCTGGTGCAGACATGATGGGCTGAATGGCCTCCTCCTGCACTGTAACAATCCTGTGATTCTGTGATTTTATAGCACAAATTTTTCCAATTGAGGAGTTTCCTCATGGACAACCTGTAGCCATGTTTGTCCCAGAGACTTCATGGGTCAGTCATTCTTAGTGTGTGATAAAATCGCACACATGATGGTTTAACCAATCTGCTTGCAAATGCATTGTGGTGTGAAGTGAGGCATTTCCAGGTAAGTCATCAAATACAACAATGTGAAGATAACAGACAATCATAACACACACATCTGATCTCTCTGATCTGGCCTAGAAATTAGAAATTGACTGACGTCTGGGGTGCAACCAGTATTGACACAAACTGATTTCCCCATTATCTGAACATTGCCAACAGTCAGTGATAGTGAACCCACACCAAACCTTTCCTCACTCCTCACAGTAATAACCAGACTCACCGAGCACCAACCGATATCTTACTCAAAGCAAAAACACACATAGAAATAGGAGAAGGTCATTCTGCACCTCAGGCCTGTTCGGCCTCCATTCAATTAGATCCTGACTGACCTGTAACCCAACTCCATATTCTCACTTTAATTCCTCGATACACTAGCCCAACAAAAATCCTGCTGGTCTTAGGTTTTTCAATTGACCCCCAACCTCAACAGCCTTTTGAGGCTTGACTCCTGAGGATGATGATCTATTAGGGAGGAGGAGGAGCTGATGGTAAATGTCCAGAGGCCCTTGGATTATTATTTCTCTGCCTGATTCATCACCTACGCTCCGAACCCACCTTGTGCTTTTTTCCCTCAGTCCAACAGGGTGTGGATCAGAAGCACCTTATTAACTGAGACATTAGACACAGTTTTAGTGAAACAGAGTCACCAACTTACAGAGAATGCTGGCTTGCGCAGTTAGCAATTGTACTTTAAGTTATCCAAAAATAAAACCACACACAAATTAAATCCTTCTCCTGCCTGATACGCTCCCTGACTCCTACTCCCTCACATTTACAAACATCACTATAAGGTTTCAAGAAAGTTACAGCCTGTTTGCAAGAAGCGTTTGGTCCCACAGACCAATGGAATCACACTCTGAATGGTTATAGCCAGTGTCTTGACAACAGTCAGTGATGTGGTTCATTTAATATTCCGATACGTGTGTATGAAGGAAATGAAAGTGAATCTATTGTTTGACAGAGAAATGCTGGAAACATTGAAGTGATCTGCCACAGCAAAACGTATTCAATGTTTGTGTGTGTGTTTACTCTGTGTACTTTTTCTCGAGACTTTTCACTGTTGTTGGCTGTTTTATTGGGAAACGGCACCTGGGACACTCCGGTCAACAGTCGGGAGAAATGTTTTCTCAGCTCACACACCCTGGCTCCAAATCAATGAGACCGAGGGAGGATCGGGGAGTTGGAATTGACGGCTGCTTCTGTCTAACCCTCTGGGTTGACCCTGAGACTCATTGTTGATGATGTGCCCCCCCGGGTAAGGCTGGGTCATATGGCAAGAAGGAACCTCGAGCAGGATTATGTACCCACCCTCTCACATATGATATTTGCCGATAATGAGCAGTTTTGGCAGGGGGTCCAGGGTACCTGCAGTAGACTGACGGAGAGGGTCACACTTAAAGGGGAGGCTTTTGAAAAGTGAATTTTCAGCAGTCATGAGAGAAGGTGGATGAGAAGCTGCCGGCTTGGAATGTTCTAACCTCTGACCTAGTGCGAGGTAGCAAAGGAAGAAAAGGATAAAGGAAGACAGGAGGGTTCAACAATGGAGAACTTTATGTGAGAGAGGATGGAAAACAGCGAACATAGTTTCATTGTAATGGACACAAATCTGAGCCATGAACCCTAACCTAGATTGTAGAGTAAAAAAAATAACCCAACGGTAGAGAATGAGATGCAGCACTCGAACTCTGTCTCTATCTCAACAACCCCGCCTCTCTAATCCTCTCAATGATTCACTTTCTGTGTGTTGCTCTCTCTCTCTCTCTCTCTGACACTACCTTCCTCTTTCATTTTATCCTTCCACCTTCTTCCTCTCTCCCCTCTCTTTGTCTCATTTTATTTCTCCACTTGACCTCTTTGTGACATCCTCTTTCTCAGATCCTCCAGTACGAGAATCAGCAAATATAGGAACCTATACGCCCCATGTCAATCCTTATATTCCTCCCGATCCCGACACAATATCCATCCTGTACCATACAGATGTTCATCCTGATCCCGTCCTGATACTCTTAGCGATATCCATAGCAATAGCCCTGACAATTAGCAGATCACTGCCGGAGATGCCTGGTGCATGGCAGCATTGAGAAACTGTCAGGAAGGTATTGGAGCAGAGAAACAGGCAGAGTAAAAGCAACAACACACTTTAAAACTGCAGAAACTGACCGTGGAACAGCACTGTTTTCTGGAGTGGGTGTTTTATATTCACATCCAGCATGTGATGTGTTCCCTGGTCAGCTGCTATTCTGCAGAGAGGACGCAGTAAATACTCATGAAGTACAACTGTATCGGGGGTGTACAGGAACCTCATTGTGAACAGTCACCTTCACTCTGGGGATACATCAACCTGTACTCTCAGAAACCTGCAAATAAAGCAAATAATCCGATCCACCAGACTGCATGGATGCTCCGACAACACAACACAGACTCGGGAACACAGACGCCTGATACAAAGAGTGACGAATCCCTCAGGACTGCACAAAGGAAATTCAGGGTGAAATTCTGCTGTCAAAAGCACACCACTCTCGGGATTGACATTTCACTGTTACTCTGCTCAATTCCCCACTCACTCCTCTCTGGGAAACTCCCACTCACAGACTGCAGGTAACTGTGTTTAATTTTATACTGTCTATAAATGCTACTGTTTTCACCATCATTTGCCTATTCATCAGGGGAAACCAGAATTCTTTCTGACCAACACTGTGATTCACATCTACCCATCCTGACAAAATGGAAAAAACATTTTTTTTTTACTGAATTGAGTGTAAAACACTCCAACCTCCCAAAAAAAATCCCCAACAACTTTCAGATACTCAGACTGAAAGTGCTGTTTGCTGAGCAGCTTCTGTCTCTAGCTCAACAGTGTCCACACACACACACTAACTGTGAGATCTGTAAAACCTAACTCTTACAGCTAGTTTCAGGCCCTTTTAGAGAAAGCTGCATTCATTTCTGTCAATCCTGACTCATTAATTCATAGGGAGGGCCCCTCGATGCAGCTTTTATATATAAACCTGTGTGTGTGAATGTGGTAAGGCTGCTGGTTTGAGTTAATTGAGTTATTTGCTAGGGTCACTTCACAGGTCAAGTTAGAGTTAACCATGTTGGTGTGAGACTGCAGCCACACAATTGTTCAGACTGGGTAAGGACAGCAGATTTCTTTCCCAAAAGGGCATTAGTGAACCAATTGGGATTTTATGAGAATCTGACAGTTTCATGGTCACCATTAGGCAGTCCAGCATTCTCTTTCCAGAATAAAAACAGAAATGCTGGAAAAACTCATCAGGTCTGACAGCATTTGCGGAGAGATAGACACAGTTAACGTTTCGAGTCCGTATGACTCTTCTTCAGAGCTTCTTCAGTGTTCCAATGAAGAGTCATATGGACTTGAACTGTTAACTCTGTTTTTCTCTCTCCATAGATGCTGACAGACCTGCTGAGTTTTCAGGCATTTTCTGTTTTAATTTTATTTAATTTTTATTCATTCATGGGATGTGGGTGTCGCTGGCTAGGCCAGGATTTATTGCCCATCCTTAATTGCCCTTGTTCAGAGGGCATTTAAGAGCCAACCACATTTGCTCTGGGTCTGGAGTCACATGTAGGCCAGACCGGGTAAGGACGGCAGATTTCCTCCCCTAAAGGACATTAGTGAACCAGATGGGTTTCTACAACAATTAGCAATAGTTTCATGGTCCTCATCAGACTTTCATTTCCAGATTTTGATTGAATTTAAATTCCACCATCTGCCGTGGTGGGATTCGAACCCGGGTCCCCAAAGCATTACCCTGGGTCTCTGGATTACTGGCCCAGCGACAATACCGCTATGTTTTTATTTTAGATCTCCAGCATCCGCAGTATTTTGGTTTTATTTTATATCCAGATTTTGATTCAAATTGAATTGAAATTTTCAAGCTGCTGGGCTGGGATTTGAACTCATAATGTCTGGATTATTACACCTCACCATCGGTGATCACGCTTCAGCTGCCTGGGCCCTAAGCTCTGGAATTCACTCCCTAAACCTCCACACTTCTTAACCTCTCTTTTCCTTTAAGAAGCCCTCTTTTTTTTCACCAGTTCCACTGCGTAGGTTTTTGTGTGATAATGCTCATTTCATACACCTTAGAATGTTTTATTATGTTAAGGTTTTGTAAATCATCAAAATCCGTTGAATATACTGCACAGAAAAAGACTACTGGCCGATCCCTCCCCAGCCTTCCTAACTCTACACCAAGGAGAGGCCGTGCATTCACTCTCACCCCCTCCCCAGGCTGCAGGATGACCCCCTGTCCTCTCCCCTGGCCCTCCTCCCCAGCCCCTGCTCTGCTGCCTTCCTGTAGGTGCCAGGGCATCTGTGTCAGAGTCACATCTTATCATAAGCTCTTCACATAATGAATCCTTTCTAACTGTGTCTATCATTCTGCTACAATAAAGATCCACAAATATTATCTGAATGGACCAGTTTATCTGGTCTTCTGTTTATCTTGATTGTGTTGGTGATTGGCCAGGATATCAGGAGAATTCTCCGTTGTTCTTTACAGTGATCATGGGATCTTTCACATCCCCAGCTGACCTGGCAGGTGGAGCCTTAGTTAAATATTTTATCCAGAGATCGGCAACTCAATATCGGACTGAAAGTGTCAGTTTAGATTCTTTTTATATTAATTCTCAGAGTGTGAGCATCATTGGCAAGGCCGGCATTTATTGTCCATCCCTAATTCTCCCTTGAGAAGGTGGTGATGAGCCGCTTTCTTGAATCGCTGCAGTCCATGTGGTGACGATGCTCTCAAGGTGCTGTTAGGAAATATTTATAGCACAGAAACAGGCCATTCGGCCCATGCGCTCCCTGCTGGCGTTTCTGCTCCACACGAGCTTCCTCCCACCCCTCTTCATCTCACCCCCATCACCATTTCCTTCTATTCCTTTCTCCCTCATGTGTTTATCCAGCTTCCCCTTAAATGTATCTATCTTATTCACCTTAACCACTCCCTGTGATAGTGAGTTCCACATTCTCAGCAGAATTTTCTCCTGAATTATTAGTGGCTATCTTGTGTTTATGGCCTCTGGTTCTGGAAATATTTTCTCTATGACGACCCAATCGAACCCCTTTCATCCTTTAAAAAATCTCTACAGGCTCTCACCCCTCAGCCTTATCTTTTGTAAAGAATGAGTCCCATCCTGTTCAATCTTTCCTGATGAGTATAAACATCTCAGTTCTGGTATCATTTTTGTGAATCATATTTATGCCTTCTCCAATGCCTCTATATCCTTTATATAATATAGAGAACTGCACACAGAACTCCTGTTGTGGCCTTACCAAAGTTTGACACAAATTTAACACATTGCAGATAAATACAAGTTAATATTATTGTATTAGCCCAATAACTAAAGCAGTCCATATCCATATGCAGCAAGACCTGGACAATATCCAGGCTTGGGCTGGTAAGTGGCAAATAACATTCGCACCACACAAGTGCCAGGCAATGACCATCTCCAACAAGAGAGAATCTAACCATCACCACTTGACATTCAATGGCATTACCATCACTGAATCCCCGACTATCAACATCCTGGGGGTTACCATTGACCAGAAACTGAACTGGACCAGCTATATAAATACTGTGGCTACAAGAGCAGGTCAGAGGCTGGGAATCCTGTGGTGAGTAACTCACCTCCTGACTCCCCAAAGCCTGTCCACCATCTACAAGGCACAAGTCAGGAGTGGGATGGAATACTCCCCACTTGCCTGGATGAGTGCAGCTCCCACAACACTCAAGAAGCTCAACACCATCCAGGACAAAGCAGCCCGCTTGATTGGCACCACATCCACAAACATTCACACCCTCCACTACCGACGCACAGTAGCAGCAGTGTGTACCATCTACAAGATGCACTGCAGGAACTCACCAAGGCTCCTTAGACAGCACCTTCCAAACCCATAACCACTACCATCTAGAAGGACAAGGGCAACAGATAGATGGGAACACCACCACCTGGAAGTTCCCCTCCAAGTCGCTCATCATCCTGACTTGGAAATATATCACCATTCCTTCACTGTCACTGGGTCAAAATCCTGGAACTCCCTTCCTAACAGTACAGTGGGTGTACCTACACCACATGGACTGCACCGGTTCAAGAAGGCAGCTCACCACCACCTTCTTAAGGGCAACTAGGGATGGACAATAAATGCTGGCCCAGCCAGCGAAGCCCACATCCTGTGAATGAAAAAAAACAAAAGCATATTGTAATGTGCTCCATCGACAAGTCTGTCTTGACAATGGAGTGATACCACACTACTTTATAAATATTTAACTCTTAGTCAATATTCATCTCATTCTTAAACAATTGTTCACCCAGTTCCTTCTATGAGAGAGTCATCACAGCACTGACACAGACAAAGGCTTTGATCCCTGGCCCCGAAACTGCTGATTCCAGCGAGGTCAGGGATCAAGGACAAGGCAGGGCCATTGACCAGGGTCCCTCCTGCTCATTTTTTCCCCCCAAAAATACTTTATTCATAACATTTGTAAAAGCACATTAAATAGCAATTCAAGTTTGCGTTTACATAAAGTGCAACACAGATCAGTTTTTTTTTCCAGTACAATAGTAAGGGCAAGGGATCAAATTTGGGAAGATGTGGTAAACCAAAGAGTAGAGACAAGGCAAGAGAGGCCGGTATTAATATGGGAAATGATAAACAGACCATGACAGGAAGGGACAGAGAGGTAAAAACAAAAAGCTAAAAGCTACTGCGGATGCTGGAAATCCAAAACAAAAACAGAATTACCTGGAAGAACTCAGCAGGTCTGGCAGCATCGGTGGAGAAGAAATCAGTCAACGTTTCGAGTCTTCATGACCCTTCGGCAGGACAGAGAGGACAAATCTAAGAGTAAATCAGCAGATAAAGCAAGATACTACAAAAATAATAAAAGGACAAAACTAAAGGCTCTGTATCTAAATGCATGTAGCATTCAAAGCAAAACAGATGAACTGATAGCGCAAATAGAAATTAATAAGTATGATCTGATAGCCATTACAGAGACATGGCTACAGGATGACATAGATTGGGACCTGAATATTGAAGGGTATGTGACATTTATGAAGGACAGGAAGCGAGAAAAAGTTGGAGGAGTGGCTCTGTTAATTAATGATGGTATTAGCACATTAGAAAGGGATGACCTAAATCCGGGAAAGCAGGGTGTAGAAGTGGTTTGGATTGAGATGAGGAATAATAAAGACAAGAAGTCACTTGTGGGAGTGGTGTACAGGGCCCCTATTTGTAACTACACAGTAGAAAAGAGTAGAAAAGAAGGGATAATGAGAGCTTGTCAGAAAGGTACAGCAATTATCATGGGGGATTTGAACCTACATATAGACCGTAAAAATCAGTTGGACAAAGGTAGCATAGATGAAGAGTTCATAGAATGTTTTCAGAATAGTTTCTTAGAACAGCACGTTCTGGAGCCAGCCAGTGAGCAGGCTATACTAGCCTGGGGTTAAGCAAAGAGATAAGATTAATTGATAACCTCCCAGTGAAGGCACCCTAGGTAGCAGCAATCATGACATGATTGAACTTTACATTCATTTTGAGGGGGAAATGAGTGCGTCCAAGACTAGTATTTTAAACTTGAATAAGGGCAATTGTGAGGGCGTGAAAGTGGAGCTAGCTAAAGTGAACTGGCAAGTGAGGTTAAGGGATAGGTCAATAGAGGTTCAGTGGCAGACATTTAAAGGGATCTTTCAGAATGCACAGAATAGATACATTCCAATGAGAAAAAAAAATTCCAAGGGAAGGGCCCACAATCCGTGGTTAACTAAAAAAGTTAAAGACAGTGTCAAACTTAAAGAAAAAGCATATAATTATGCAAAGACGGGTGGCAGGTGAGAAGATTGGAAAGAATATAAAGAACAGCAAAGAATGACAGAAAGATTAATAAGGAGGGAAAAATTAGAGTACGAGAGAAAGCTAACTAGTAACATAAAGATGGATAGATAATTAAATAGGAAAACAGATAACAAAGTGAGTGTTGGTCCTTTAGAAAGTGCATCTGGGGAATTTATAATGGAAAGTAGGGAGATGACAGATGAATTAACAGGTATTTTGCTTCAGTCTTCACTATAGAGGATACAAGTAACATCCCAGAAATAGCTGTAAATCAGGAAATGGAAGGGAGGGAGGAACTCAGGAAAATTACAATTACCAGGGAAGTGGTATTGAGCAAATTGTTGGGGCTGTGGGCTGGTAAACCCCAGGTCTGAATGGACTTCACTCTCAGGTCTTGAAAGAAGTGGCCAGTGAAATGGTTGATGCACTGGTTTTAATTCTCCAAAATTCCCTAGATTCAGGCAAGGTCCCATTAGGTTGGAAAATAGCAAATATAACTCCTTTATTCAAACAAGGAGGGAGACAGAAAGCAGGAAACTACAGGCCAGTTAGCCTAACATCTGTCATAGGGAAAACGTTAGAAGCTCTTATTAAAGAAGCTATAGTGAGCACTTCGAAAAATTCATGGCAATCAGGGAGAATTAACATGATTTTGTGAAAGGGAAATCATGCTTAACCAATTTATTGGAGTTCTTTGAAGGAGTCACATGTGCTGTGGATAAAGGGGAACCGGTGGATGTACTGTACTTAGATTTCCAGAAGGCAGTTGATAAAGTGCCACATCAAAGGTTATTGCAGAAAATAAAAGCTCATGGTAGAAGGGGTAATATATTGGCCTGGATAGAAGATTGGCTGACTAACAGGAAGCAGAGATTTGGCATAAATGGGTCTTTTTCTAGTTGGCAGGATGTGATGGGTGGTGTGCCACAGGGATCAGTGCTGGGGCCTCAACTTTTCACAATTTATATAAATGACTTGGATGAAGGGACCGAAGGAATGGTGGCTAAATTTACTGACGCACACAGATAGGTAGGAAAGTAAATTGTGAGGAGGATGTAAGGAGGCTACAAAGTGACATAGATAGGTTACATGAGTGGGCAAAGATCTGGCAAATGGAGTATAATGTGGGCAAATGTGAAATTGTTCATTTTGGCAGGAAGAACAAAAAAGAAACTTATTATCTAAATGGTGAGAGATTGCAGAGCTCTGAGATTCAGAGGGACCAGGGAATGCTTAGAAACTGGAAGGAGCGAGTATCTATGGTGAAAAGAAAACTGGGCATGTGGGAGCGATGCTCCCTCTCCATTGCGGGTAAGAACCTGGTCATCAGGTGTGAGGCACTCTCGCTGTTGCTGTACGTGGCGCAGGTCTGGCCCATTCCACACTCCTGCGCGATGGCGATCACCCGAGCCATCTTTCACTTTATCTGGAGGTCGAAAATGGATCATGTCCGCAGGGACGCGATGTACAAGCCTCTAGATAAAGGGGGAAAAAACGTGCCCAACATCGTCCTCATACTGATGGCCACCTTTGTGTGTGGCTGCATCAAGCTGTGCGTAGACCCTCGGTACGCAAACACCAAGTGTCACTACGTGCTGAGGTTCTACCTGTCCCCGGTGTTGCGAAGGATGGGTCTGGCCACGCTGCCGCGGAACGCTCCAAGTAGTTGGACCGTGCCGTACCACCTGTCCCTGGTGGAAAAATTTATGCAGAGAAACACCTTTGACCACAAGTCCATCAGGCAGTGGTCAGCACGTAAAGTCTTAGAGGCCCTGAGGGAAAAAGAGATGGTGGATCCTGTCAGCTGGTTCCCTGAGCAGACTGTCAAAATCATTTGGCAGAATGCCTCATCGCCAGAACTTTCCAACAAGTACCAAGACGTAGCTTGGCTGGTGGTGAGAAAGGCCCTCCCCGTCAGATCCTTCCAACAGGCCAGGAGTCTCACCCCCTCCACATGCTGCCCTTGAGGTGGCTGTGGTGGGAAAGAGACCGTTGTTCACCTCCTTGTGGATTGTGCCTTTGCAAAGAAGGTCTGGAGAGAGATGCAGTGGTTTCTGTCGAGGTTCATCCCGAGCGGTTCTGTGACACAGGACTCTGTGCTCTACGGGCTGTTCCCAGGGACACACACCAAGACAAACAACAACTGCAGCTGGAGGATCATCAACTCGGTGAAAGACGCTCTTTAGTCTGCCCGAAACTTGTTGGTCTTCCAGTGTAAAGAGTTGTCCCCGACCGAGTGTTGCAGACTGGCACATTCCAAAGTCCAAGACTATGTGCTGAGGGACGCACTAAAGCTTGGGGCAGCCACTGCAAAGGCCCAATGGGGAAAGGTCGCTGTCTAAGACCTTTCTGTCACAGTGCACCGAGGGGCTGGGAATTGTATAGACCCCTCGGGCTGTATGACTCACATTGAATGTATACAGTGAATACTAATTATATTATAGCATTGAAGCACCTCAGAGTGCAACATGATCTATGTAGATAACTTGAATACCATTGCATTGTCTGACTGTCTGTAATGACCATATTGAAATGTCTGTAATGTTCATTGATTGTATTGAAGCACCTCATGATCTATGTGGAAATCGTGAATCTGATTGCACTTTTTGTGATGGCCATTTTGAAATGTTTTGTAATGTTCTTTCATATATTTTATGAATAAAGTATATTTTTCCAAAAAGAAAGCATCTCTTTCCAGGACTGCTTTGCAAAGGTACATTCCAGGCGGAGGTGACAGTCTCTTCCCATTGCAGTGCCTCCAAGGCAGTGCACAGATGCAGTGAAACTCCAGGCATGCAGGGAGCACCTGATGGGGAGGGTCCTTCACACCCCAAGCCAAGCTACGTCTTGGTGCTTGTTTGAAAGTTCTGGCAATGAGGCGTTCTACCAAATGACTTTAACAGTCTGCTCAGGGAACCACCCGACAGGATCCATCATCATAGAAACATAGAATAGGAGCAGGAGTAGGTCAATCGGCCTTTCGAGCCTGCTCCGTCATTCAGTATGATCATGGCTGATCCTCTATCTGAACACCGTACTCCTGCGCTCCCCCCATACCCCTTGACGCCTTTAGAGTCTAGAAATCTATCCATTCCCTTCTTAAATATATTCAGTGACTTGGCCTCCACAGGTTCTTTTGAATAAAGTACATTTTCACACCTTCTGAGTGAAGAAATTTCTCCTCATCTCAGTCCTAAATGGTCTAGCCCGTATCCTGAGACTGTGGCTTTCTTGCCGGCCTGAAGGATATTATGTGTGGACCACTCTCTGATGGCCCTGTGGTCAAAAGTGTTTCTCTGCACAAACTTTTCCACGATGGAGAGGTGGTAAGACACAGTCCAACTGAATAGAGTGTTCCGTGATGATGGCCAGACCTACCTTTCACAACTCCAGGGACAGGTATAACCTCAGCATATAGTGACATTTAAGAACTGAGGAACATAGGAAATTGTAGCAGGAGTAGGCCATTCGGCCCCTCAAGTTTGCTCTGCCATTCAATAAGGTCATGGCTAATCTGACTACAGCCTTAACTCCACCTTCCGGCCTGTCTCTTATAACACTTGATTCCCTCGTAAATCAAAAATCTGTAGAACTGAGCCTTGAATATATTCAATGACCCAGCTTCCTCTGTTTTCTGGGGAAGAGAATACTAATGACCCTTTGAGAGAAAAAAATTCTCCTCATCTCCGTTATAAATGGGGACCGCCTTATTGTTAAACTATGTCTCGTAGTTCTAGTCTTTCCAAGGAGAGGAAACATTCTCCCAGCGTCTACCCTGTCAAGTCTCCTCAGGATGTTCTTTGTTTCAATGAAGTCACCTCTCACTCTTCTAAACTCCAATGACTACAGGCCCAACCTGTTCAACCTATGCTCATAAGAAAACCCCTTCATCCCAGGAATCAGCCAAGTGAACCTTTTCTGAACTGCTTCCAATGCAAGTATATTCTTGCTTAAATAAGGAGGCCAAAACTGTACACAGTACTCCAAATGTGGTCTCACCAAGGCCCTGTACAGTTGTAGCAAGGCTTCCCTACTTTTATACTCCATTCCCTTGCAATAAATGCCATTATTCCGTTGACCTTGCCAGTTGCTTGCTGCACCTTTTATTTGATTCATGTGCAGGGCCACCCAGCAATCTGCAGTGTCTCCATTTAAATAATATGTCACTCTTCTATTCTTCCTACAAAGTGGACAAGCTCACACTTTCCCACATTATACTCAATCTGCCAAATTAATGTCCGCTCACTTAACCCGTCTATTTCCCTTTGCAGACTTTTTGTGTCCTCTTCAGTGTTTGTTTGCTGAGGATCTATACACAGCTTCATGCAGCCGCACATGAAGGTGGACATCAGGACGAGGGCAATGTTGGGTACATATTTTCCCCCTTTATTTAGAGATTTGTCCATTCTGACACTGTCCATTTTTGATCTTCATTTAAAGCAGAAAATGGCTTGGGTCACTGCCACAGAGCCGGAGTTCAGGTTTAAACCAGGCCTAATCCGGGTACAACACCGAGAGTGCCTTGCACCTGATGACCAGGTTCTTACTGCAATGGAGAGGGAGCTCCCACCTGCCTAGTTTCTGTCTCACTTTGGCTGTATGCCCCTTAATATTTTTGGTGCATGTCCCAGCCTCTCCAAACCATATCCCCAACACCTTCAGGTGGTCTGACCGTACAGTGAAGGGAACAAAGCATCGGTCAGCCCACTCTTGTCATAATTCACTTTGGCTCCCGAGGATACTTTGAGTTGTTCCTACTCACCATCCTGACTTGGAAATATATCGCCGTTCCTTCACTGTGGGTGGGTCAAAATCCTGGAACTCCCTCCCTAACAGCACTGTGGGTGTACCTATAGCACATGGACTGCAGCGGTTCAAGAAGGCAGCTCACCACCACCTTCTCAAGGGAAATTAGGGATGGGCAATAAATGATGGCCTAGACAGCCTTGCTCACATTCTGTGAAAAATTAAATGCCAAAAAAGATGCTCATCAGTCTGCAAACTGAATGCAGATCCAAGCAGAAGACGGCAATGTCGTCCATGTCTAGGGAGGCTTTCACCTGAGTAAAGGGTTGAGCTCAGCTAAGATGCACCAAAGGGTTAGATAGGCTGCTGATACTCACCTGTTTTTGTATTTGTTCTTGGCATGTGGGCATCGCTGGCAAGAATTTATTGCCTGCCCCTAATTACCCTGAGAAGGTAAGGCAGGGCCTTCTCCTGAAACTATTGTAGTTGTTATACAGTTGGTGCTGTTAAGTCAGCATTTCCAGGATGAGGTGTCAAGCTGTTGAAGCTACAACACAGGACTGCTTGCGTGCCAAATAGCACAAGCAGCAAGTGATAGACAGAGCTAAGTGATCCCACAAACAATGGATCAGATCTAAGCTCTGCAGTCCTGCCACATCCAGCCATGAATGGTGGTGGACAATTAAATAACTCACTGGAGGAGGAGGCTCCACAAATATCCCCATCCTCAATGATGGAGGAGCCCAGCACATCAGTGCAAAAGATAAGGCTGAAGTATTTGCTACAATCTTCGGTCAGAAGTGTCGAGTGGATGATCCATCTCGGCCTCCTCCAGAGGTCCCCAGCATCACAGATGCCAGTCTTCAGCCAATTCGATTCACTCCACATAATATCAAGAAACAGCTGAAGGCACTGGATAGTGCAAAGGCTATGAGAACCCGACAATATTCCAGCAACGGTACTGAAGACTTGTGCTCCAGAACTTGCCACGCCCCTAACCAAGCTGTTCCAATGCAGGTACAACACTGGCATCTACCCGGCTATGTGGAAAATTGCCCAGGTATGTCCTGTACACAAAAAGCAGGGCAAATCGAACCCGGCCAATTACTGCACCATCAGTCTACTCTCGATCATCAGTAAAGTAATGGAAGGGGTCATCAACAGTGCTATCAAGTGGCACTTGCTTAACAATAACCAACTCATTGACGCTCAGTTTGGGTTCCGCCAGGGCCACTCAGCTCCTGACCTCATTACAGCCTTGGTTCAAACATGGACAAAAGAGCTGAACTCCCGAGGTAAGGCAAGAGTGACTGCCCTTGACATCAAAGCCACATTTGACCGAGTGTGGCACCAAGGAGCCCTAACAAAATTGGAGCCAATGGGAATCAGGGTGAAGGGTCTCCACTGGTTGGAATCATACCTAGCACAAAGGAAGATGGTTGTGGTTGTTGGAGGTCAGTCACCATTTGCCGTGGTGGGATTCAAACCCAGGTCCCCAGAGCATTACCCTGGGTCTCTGGAATACCAGTCCAGTGACAATACCACCATGCCACCACCTCCTTGGTGTCAAGAAGCTTGACACTGTCCAGGATAAAGCAGCCGCTTGATTGGCACCACATCCACAAACATTCACTCCCTCCACCACCAAGGCTGCTTAGACAGCATCTTCCAAAGTCATGACCACTACCATCTAGGAGGACAAGGGCAGCAGATAGATGGGAACTCCACCACCTAGAAGTTCCCCTCCAAGCCACTCACCATTCTGACTTGGAAATATATCACCGTTCCTTCACTGTCACTGGGTCAAAATCCTGGAACTCCCTCCCTAACAGCACTGTGGGTGTACCTACACCACATGGATTGCAGCGGTTTAAGAAGGATTCAGCCATGGTAATGCCATTGAACATCAAGGGGCAATGGTTGGATCCTCTCTTGTTAGAGATGTGGAGATGGTTTTTGCCTGACACTTGTGTGGTGCAAATGTTACTTGCCACTTGTCAGCCCAAGCCTGGATATTGTCCAGGTCTTGTTGCATTTGGACATGGACTGCTTCAGTATCTGAGGAGTTGCAAATGATGCTGAACATTGTGCAATCATCAGCGAACATCCCCACTTCTGACCTTATGATGGAGGGAAGGCCATTGATGAAGCAGCTGAAGATGGTTGGGCCGAGGACACTACCCTGAGGAACTCCTGCAGTGATGTCCTGGAGCTGAGATAATTGACCTCCAACAACCACAACCAGCTTTCTTTCTGCTTGATATGACTCTAATCAGTTGAGATCTTTCCCCCGATCCCAACTGACTTCAGCTTTACTCGAGCTGCTCAGATAAATGAGATACCATGGGATACAGGGGAAGGTGGTGAGTTGAATCCAAAATTGGCTCAGTGACAGGAAACTAAGTGTAATGGTTGAAGGATGTTTTTGCGAGTGGAAAGTGGTTTCCAGACATGCTCCATGGGGCTTAGAGTTGGGTCCCTTGCTGTTTGTCATATATATTAATGATTTGGACTTAAGTGTGGTAGGTGTGAACGAGAAATTTGCAGATGACACAAACATTGGGCGTATAGTTGATAGTGAAGAGGATAGCTGCTGTCTTCAGAATGATATCAATGGTTTGGTTGAGTGGATGGAAATGCAGCAAATGGAATTCAATCCAGAGAAGTGTGAGGTAAAGCATTTGGGGAAGGCAAACAAAGCAAAGGAATACTCAATAAATGGGAGGATATTGAGAGGGGTAGAGGAAGTGAGAGGGCTTGGTGTGCATGTCCACAGGTCCCTGAAGGTGGCGGGACAGGTGGTAAAGAAAGCATATGGAATGCTTTCCTTTATTAGACGAGGTATTGAATACAAAGCAGGAATGCAATGCTAGAACTGTATAAAAGTCTCTTGAAGGTGGCAGGACAGGTGGGTAAAGTGGTCAAGAAAACATATTGAATGCTTTCCTTTATTGGGCGAGGTATTGAATACAAAAGCAGGGATGCTGGAACTGTATAAAATGCTGGTTAGGCCACAGCTGGAATTTTGTGTACAGTTCTGGTCACCACATCACAGGAAGGACATAATTGCTCTGGAAAGAGGGCAGAGGAGATTTACAAGTATGTTGCCAGGAATTAAGAATTGCAGTTATGAGGAAAGATTGGATAGGCTAAATTTGTTTTCCTTAGAACAGAGGAGGCTGAGGGGTGACTTAATTAAGGTATACAGAATTATGCGGTGCCTAGATAGGGTAGACAGGAAAGACTTGTTTCCCCTAACTGAGGGGTCAATTACCAGGGGGCATAGATTTAAGGTGATTAGTAGAAGGATTAGAGGGGACATGAGGAAAACCTTTTTCACCCAGAGGGTGGTGGGTGTCTGGAATTCACTACCTGAATCGGTGGTTGAGGCTGAAACATTCAACTCATTTAAAAAGGTACCTGGATCTGCATCTGAAGCTCTGAAACCTGCAAGGCTATGGACCAGGGGCTGGGAAGTGGGATTAAAATGAGCGGCTAGTTTCTTTTTTCTCTTTTTATGGCCAATGCAGACATGATGGGCTGAATTCCCTCTTATTGCACCATAACTTTTCTATGGTTCAATGGCTCCTTGATATCACACTCTGTCTAGTGCTGCCTTCGGAAGATAGAACTGGGTGTAGTGCTAAGTTTCAGTAAAAAGCTGCTCCTAGCGATTACTGGATGTTAATATGCAAAAATGCAAACGGGATTGAAGGGAACTGAGTCAACCTTTATCAGAGATTATCTCGAGAGTCCTGGCTAACACAAGAAAGGGTGTTCGTATGTAGAAAAGCCTTTGTGATATCAAAACTCAAATAGTTTCATCCAATGAAAGGCTGCTGGAGGACTTTGAGGTGGGAAGTTGCTGACAGAATAGTTAGTTTAGCTATGAGCCATATTACTCATGAATACCAGTCATCATCCTCTGCTATCCTGTCATGTCTGCACTTTATACCAAACATCTTGAGCAACTCATAGAAGTCATAAAGTTTTACAGAACAGAAAGAGGCCCTTCAGCCCATCATGTTTGCTCCGGTCACCAAGCACCTATCTATTCTAATCTCATTTTCCAGCACTTGGCCTGTAGCCCTGTATGCTATGGCGTTTCAAGTGCTCATTTAAATACTTCTTAAATGTTGTGAGGGTACCTGCCTCTACCACCCCCTCAGGCAGTGAGTTCCAGGTACCTCCCACCCTCTGGATGAAAAAACTTTCCTCAAATCCCCTCTAAACTTCCTGACCCTTACCTTAAATCTATGACTCCTGGTTATTGACCCCTCCACTAAGGGGAAAGGTTTCTTCTTATCTACCCTATCTATGCCCCTCATAATTTTGTATGCCTCAATCAGGTCCCCCCTCAGCCTTCTCTGCTCTAAGGAAAACAACCCTAGCCTATCCAGACTCTCTTCATAGCTGAAACTCTCCAACCCAGGCAACATCCCGGTGAATCTCCTCTGCACCCTCTACGGTGCAATCACCTCCTTCCTATAGTGTGGCGACCAGAACTGCACACAGTACTCCAGCTGTAGCCTGACTAACGCTTTATACAGCTCCATTATATCCTCCCTACTCTTGTATTCAATGCCTCGACTAGTAAAGGCAAGTATCCAATATGCCTTTTTAGCCACCTTATCTTGAGCAACTCATATCTGCCTGTCCTGCTACCTTCAAAGGTCAATCTATATCCACACCAAGATCCCTCTGATCCTCTGTACTTCCTTGGGTCCTACCATTCATCATGTATTCCCTTGCCTTTTTAGTCTTTCCAAAATGCATCACCTCACACTTTTCAGGATTAAATTCCATTTGCCACTGTTCTGCCCATCTGACCAGCCCGTCTATATCATCCTGTAGTCTAAGGCTATCCTCCTCACTATTTACCACACCATCAATTTTTGTGTCATCTGCAAACTTACTGATCATACCTTATATTCACGTCTAAATCATTAATGTACACTACAAACAGCAAGGAACCCAGCACCGATCCCTGCGGTATGCCACTGGACACAGGCTTCCAGTCACAAAAACAACCTTCGACCATTATCCTCTGCCTCTTGCCACTAAGCCAATTTTGGATCCAATTTGCCAAATTTCCCTGGATCCCATGGGCTCTTACCTTCTTGACCATTCTCCCATGCAGGAACTTGTCAAAAGCCTTACTGAAGTCCATGCAGACTACATCAACTGCACTACCCTCATCTACACAACTAGTCACCTCCTCGAAAAATTCAATCAAATTTGTTAGATATGATCTTCCTCTGACAACCCTGTCAAGGATACTGTCTATCCTTGGCTAATTCCTGCCTCTTCAAGTGGAGCTTAATTCTGTCCCTCAGAATTTTTTCCAAAAGTTTCCCTGCCACTGGTGTTAGACTCACTGGCCTGTTCCCTGGTTTATCCCTACCAACCTTCCTGAATAATGGTACATTGGCTGTCCTCCAGTCCTCTGGCACCTCTCCTGTGGCCAGAGAGGATTTGAAAATTAATGTCAGAGCCCCTGCAATCTCCTCCCTTGCCTCACATAGCATATTAAAATTGGTCTTCCCCAATTCAAAACCTTTATTTCCACTCCTTCTTTGTCCTTTTCCATAACTACCTTAAATCTTACTGAGTTATGGTCACTATAACCAAAATACTCCCTGACTGACACCTCTACCACTTGCCCGGCTTCATTCCCTAAAACTAGATCCAGTGAGATGCACCCTGGGGCTTTCCTGACTACCTCCCTGTCTCCCTTCTTCTGACTGGTGGTCACCCATTCCTTCTCTGACTGCACTTCCTTAAGCTGTGGGGTGACCATATCTAAAAACGTGCTATCCACGTAACTCCCAGCCTTGCGGATGCACCGCTGTGCCTCCAGCCGACGTTCAAGCTCTGAAACCCGATGCTCAAGCTGATCAAACTGGTTGCACTTCCTGCAGATGCGGTCATCCGGACTGCCAGGAACGACTAAGACTTCCCACATACTGCAGGCTGCGCAACACATGGGACTGAACTCCCCTGTCATATATTACCCTAAATTTAAGCCAAGTAGAAAATGATCTAAGTTTTTTTCTTTTTTTAAAAAAATACTAGAACTCTTACCTTTCCTTAATGGAGCTTTAAAGTGGAGAAAAACAATGTACCCACTACCTACCAATCAGCTCTCTGCTTTGCACTGACGTCACTTTCGTCAGCCTTTTCGAATTCTGGCGGGGGTCCTGTTGGGGCTTAGCTGCTGCTCTGACTGGCTCAATCTGGGCCTCAGCCCACAGGCTTTTATGTAGAAGCTTCACTGGCACTGTTCACCCCCAGGTTCGCTCTGCTCCGCTCTCACTGCTGCTCATGTGGGTACTTGCCTCTTGAATTGATTTTTTAAATGTGTGATTCTAGAATCAGTGACATAACCACATGGCGAATACCCAACTCTTTGCTGCTTTGTTGTCAGTCCATGTCCCGTTGTGACTGGGATGACATTCTCCTCCCATTCCCCCATCACAATCCTTCATTGGAAAGGATACATCACAGACAGAATCGCACATTCAACCACAATGTCTCACCACCATGGCTACACTATGGTAAAGATGCAAAACCACAGTGAGATATATCTGGGTATCAAAATTCAGGGTAGAGGTAAAGAAATATAAACCACTGCCCAGCATCTACCCACCAGGCAATAGTTGGAGCAAAATCCTGAATTGGCCCTATCATTGTGGCTTCATCTTTCACCATCCTGAGTTGGAAATATATCGCCGTTCCTTCACTGTCGCTGGGTCAAAATCCTGGAACTCCCTTCCTAACAGCACTGTGGGTGTACCTACACCACATGGACTGCAGCGGTTCAAGAAGGCAGCTCACCACCACCTTCTCAAGGGCAACTAGGGATGGGCAATAAACGCTGGGCCCAGCCAGTGAAGCCCACATCCTGTAAATGAATAAAATAAAAATTACCAGCCTGACTGCAACCTCGGGAATATCTGAACTCCTTCAGCAAATCACATCTCAGAGCGTCATTTACAATGTCAGTTAGTGTAGGGTCAAGAGAAGGAAGTTGGGAGGTCAGTAGTTTAATGAGATTGAGGTCAAGGTGAGTCACAGTGAAAGGTTGACTTCAGAGGGGAACATGAAGCGAGAAACTACAGGCAAATTGCTGGTTCTGGGTGGAGGGGAGGGTGGATCGAGAGGCACCATGGTGATCAAAGTAGAGGGAGGGAAGTGGCAGAGGCAGCCGATTGGATGGCTCTTGATCATGGTGGCAAAGAAATTCATGAGGCCCTCACACCGGCTATTAGGGGTGAGGGTGAAGGGGTCAGGGGAAAGGGAACTTGGTTTACAGTAGAGAAAATAAACACTTCAGGATGATTCTGAAGTAATGGACTATCTCAATAGCATATTTAAACCTATCAGATACTTTGTAATATACAATGCTGGGCGGAGGGACAGCAGTAATTAGGAGTATAATACTGACTGTTTTCAGGATTCACTAAAATGTGAAGCTCGCACAATCCCTTTGAAATGGAATCATTTTTGACCTGAAGCAAAGCTTTACAAATCTGTACCGTTTCATTCTGAAGCAGTGAATTTTGGTGGGATGTCAATGGGAGTTTACCAGGGGACATGACTTCCTAAGGGACATGCTGCACCCATTGCTTACACCTTCGAAAGGGGAAGCTTGTAGTTTCACACCACAAATGCAAATGATAACAGAGTGGAAATGCAATTATCTTGGGTGGTGTTTAAATTTGAAACGAGGGGATTCCTGCAGTGGTTTGAAGGTGCATCCACATCTTTTCCTCTTGTGTTGGTGTAAAAAGAGACATTTTTTGTTGAAGCTTTTCGTCTTGCACTCATCAGGACAATCTGGGCCTGGAAAGTGCCCAGTCTACCTCAGATGACCCTGGAAGGGCAAGGTATCTCAAACATTTGAGCCACAGGTGAAGCTAGCTGTTTCACACTGCTACTATGCAGTAGCAACACAAATAATATTTGCCACTAATGGGATGCTGCTGTCAAGCCAAAAAGCTGTTCTGCCTATCTCACAAATGAGTAATGTGGTATATGAATTTCAGTGCCAGTGACTGTACAACCCAAAGACTAGTGCATTGTAACAACAACATGTCCCAGTCACTGTTCGCAACGGGCAGGATAGAGACCGTACCCAACCAGCCCATGCTTGCAAAACTCAAAACGCAGTGTCCAACATTAGATGTGATTCCGCGATTAGACAACATTTGCTAAATAATCCTCAATTTGCTAAGAATTACACTGACAACCAATTTAAGATTGTCAGTCGGGCTCACAATGTGGCGCATTTGCGTGTACTGGAAGTTACATATATTAATACGCAGGGCCCTGATCTTTGCAGACAGAAAGAACATGTACACACATTGCGCTGTTTCAGCTAAACAAAATAAGTGACAGCCATTCACTGGTTCATTCCCCAGGGCAAGGCCTTGGCCAATCAGGGTCAAGCTGCCTGGTTTAAATTTCAACCAATACTTGGCAGTTAGCTGTCAGTCAACAGGAACTGGTGCATTCTCCATGTCAAAGCCTCTGCCAATCAGAGTCCACTTGCCAACCAATCAGCACTCTCTTCTCATACAGTATAAATATGTTGTTTCCCCTGACATTGGTATTCTTGCGATTGTCCTGATGAGTGCAAGATGAAAAGCTTCAACAATAAATGTCTCTTTTTTTCTCAATTCTCAAGTTCTGTACTACCAAACGACTATTTCCTTGTTGTATGTATCAGTAGGGACAAAACAACATTAAGTCAGCAGATGTCCAGGATACCAATTGTCCCTCAACCAACAGCATGCAAATCAAATCAACAGCTTCTTCATTGCTGGCTGTGGGATCTTGCTGTGCTTGAGTGTAATCCAGCAATCCATGGCACCCTAGTATAAGTCGGTGAGAGTCATGGCAAAGGGTTGTTAGCAGTTTCCTTAACCACATTGCATCATGCAGCTACCACGATGGTAGGAGGTGAACCTTTGTCATCTCTCATCCAGTGACTTCCATATTCTTGATGTGATGCTCCTGTTGTCCAGCAGGAAGGACATTGTTATTAGCTGCAGAGAGTTCCAGGATTTTGACCTAGTGACAGTGAAGGAACGGCGATATATTTCCAAGTCAGGATGATGAGTGGCTTGGAGGGGAACTTCCAGGTGGTGGTGTTCCTATCTATCTGCTGCCTTTGTCCTTCTAGGTGGTAGTGGTCGTGGATTTGGAAGGTGCTGTCTCAGGAGCCTTGGTGAATTCCTGCAGTGCATCTTGTAGATGGTACACACTGCTGCTACTGTGCGTCGGTGGTGGAGGGAGTGACGGCATGTAGAAGGGGTGCCAATCAAGCGGGCTGCTTTGTCCTGGATGGTGTTGAGCTTCTTGAGTGTTGTGGGAGCTGCACTCATCCAGGCAAGTGGGGATTATTCCATCACACTCCTGACTTGTGCCTTGTAGATGGTGGACAGGTTTTGAGGAGTCAGGAGGTGGGTTACTCCTCGCACGATTCCTAGCCTCTGACCTTAATTGGATAGCTCTTTCAAAGAGCTGACACAGGCAAGATGGGCTGAATGGCCTCCTGTGTTGTTTCATTTGATGATTCTATGATTTAACCCTTTGAACCTTATTGCTACATTCTAGTTGCATTTTGGTGGGGGAAGGGGGGTTTCTTGTGCCTTTAGCACTGACTGAGGTAACTGCTGAAATGTAGGCTCTGTAGAAACCTCGGTCACTCTGTGAAGGACGGCCTAACCTCTAACCTCACAGGGACCACATTTCAAAATCCTCTTTCAGAGTTCACTGCTGTCCTGACCAATCACATAACCCATAGGCTCTGAGGTTGCTCTATAATCACCTTTCCTTTCAACAACTGATCTTGAACTTTCTTCAAAGGGATGTCAAGGGATTGGATTCAACAACATTCCACTAGGTTAATCCAGGTTTCTTTGAAGTATCCGGAGAAAACCAATCTGATCCCAGTGAGAGCCAAGGCCCATGTTTAACAGGGATTTCTTTGTAGAAAAAACAGAGCTTTGCCTAAGCAAATAAAACCAGCAGTTTCACTGCTCCCTTCTTCACTGTAGTAAATATCTGCCGGAGCTAGGGATTTCAATCAGAAATTCCTGATCAGGTAGAACCTTCCAATCTGCATCAAGGGGCTGTTACATTTCATCACAGCCCCAACTCCCAACTCCCACCTCCACATATCTCTACCCAACAGCAGCCCAAATAATGGACGTTGTCCTCCTCTGGCTATCAATTCCCTTTAATATCTTGAAAGCTGAATATTTAGTCACTGTTGGGTTAGTCAATTTGTGCACAGCAGGATCCCAGAAACTGGGATAAATCTATTTTAGTAACGATAAGGGATAAATATTAGCCAGGGTATGTGGGAAAACTCTCCTGCTCCTCTTCAAGGCACATCTACCCAAGAGGACAGATAACCTTGGTTTAGTCTCATCTGAAATACAGCACCTCTGACTGTGCGGCACTCCCTCAGTGCTGACCCTCTGACAGTGCGGCACTCCCTCAGCGCTGACCCTCCGACAGCGTGGCGCTCCCTCAGTGCTGACCCTCCGACAGCGCGGCGCTCCCTCAGTGCTGACCCTCCGACAGAGCGGCACTCCTTCAGTATTGGGAATATCAGCCTGGCTTTTGTGCTCAGGTGTCTGGTATGGACTCAAACCCATGATCTTCTGACCCAAAAATATTGTGCTTGTCAGGCAATTATAATTCACTGTCTGCTTTGACTGAGTTCACTCACTTTAGATCATCTGGTCATTTTCTTTCAATTGTTAGTTACTCACACACAGACACTCCCCACTGGAAATTGCAAGGGTGAGCTAGTCCCATCTGCAGTATCTAAACCTTAATCAGTTCTACATAAAATGTACATTCTTACGCAAAAACCTCTGTTATCTTTACTCATTCCATTACTTATCTATATCTCTAGTCACAAGTCTAAGCTCTTTGGACAGAGCCAGTTACTGAGTTTATTGAAACTGCCTTTTCCCTGTAACAACCGTATCTACCAGATTAATAGTAGTGACTAATTTATATTCCCAAGTAGATGGCTGAACTCTTTCATGGTTGCATTGCAATACTCCTGTAGGATTTATCATTCATACCTTTGATGAGTTTGAATTCTCTATGTGTGCACATCATTCTAACTCCTTGAGCTCACTCTGGGAACTGTGCCCAGCACTGTTAGTGGTCTCATGAGGTTGGTGAACAGGATTACTAGTCTGTGCAAAATTACATAGCTTCTCTGGCAGGTGTCCAAAACGTACAAAGTTGTCAGCCCTGGCTCAGACTGTAGAACTCTCGCCAGAGCTCGGAGGCTCTTGTTTCCCACTCGTGACTTGATCGCAGCTCCCAGTGCAGTTCTCAGAAAAGGAGTAGACCAAACAGCCCCTCGAGCCTGCTCTGCCATCAGTATGCCTTAACTCCACTTTCCTGTCTGCCCCTCATATCCCGATTTCGAGAAATCCAAAGTCTTTTCCAGCCTTAACTATATCCAGTGATGGAGCATTCACAACCCTGAGGTAGAGAATTCCAAAGGTTCACAACCTTCAGAAGTGAAGAAATTTCTCCTCCTGAGTCCTAAATGGCCAAACCCTTATCCTGAGACTGTGCCCGTGTGCTAGATTCCCCAGCCAGGGGAAACCACCTCAATGTCTATCTTTTCAAGCCCCTGCAGAATCTTGTATTTTTCAGTGAGTGCTGCACTGCTGGAAATGGCAGCTTTAATGTGATGTTATACCGAGGCCCAGCCTACCCTTTCCTGTCGATATGGAAGGTCTTGTAGCACTATTTCAAAGATGAGCACAGGGAAGTCCTCCCCAGTGTCCTGACCAATATTTATCCCTCAACTAACATCACTAAAAACATTATTTGGTGATTATCACATTGCGGTTTGTGGGAGTGCTATGCAAATTGGCTGCCATATTTCCTAAAATACTACACTTCAAAGTACTTCAATGACACTTTCCAGTAGGGACCAGTTATGTCAAAAGCCGAGAATTCTGCCACAAGTAACTCACCTCCTGACTCCCCAAAGCCTGTCCACCATCTACAAGGCACAAGTCAGGAGTGTGATGGAATACTCTCCACTTGCCTGGATGAGTGCAGCTCCCAGAACACTCAAGAAGCTTGACACCATCCAGGACAAAGCAGCCCACTTGATTGGCACCACATCCACAAACATTCACTCCCTCCACCACCAACGCACAGTAGCAGCAGTGTGTACCATCTACAAGATGCACTGCAGGAATTCACCAAGGCTCCTTAGACAGCACCTTCCAAACCCACGACCACTACCATCTAGAAGGACAAGGGCAGCAGATAGATGGGAACATCACCACCTGGAAGTTCCCCTCCAAGCCACTCACCATCCTGACTTGGAAATATATCGCTGTTCCTTCACTGTCGCTGGATCAAAATCCTGGAACTCCCTCCCTAACAGCACTGTGGGTGTACCTACACCACATGGACTGCAGCGGCTCAAGGCAGCTCATCACCACCTTCTCAAGGGCAACTAGGGATGGGCAATAAATGCTGGTCCACATCCTAAGAATGATTTATTTAAAAAAAAAAATCAAAAGTGGGAACTTTGGCTGATTTGGCTGCTCTGAGCCCAGCAGTGCAGAGGTCAATTGTAATCCATTTACTGACCCAGCCAAGATCATTTAACACAAATGCAGGATCTTCCTGGTCAGGATCACATTAGGCAGATTATTTACTCATTTTCACCTGCAGAGCTGCTAGTTTGTCAGCTGGGAACCAAAATGCTTAAGGTCAAGGCAGTTGTTGCAAAGAGTAATGTTAAGGGATACAAACCAGTAAATTGGATTGTAAGGCACCAAACCCCAGACACAGCCCAAAGTGTATGATCGAATAGATATGGCTGGTTCAAAAACCCCCCGTTATCCCTCACTGGCAATTAGTGTGGGTTCATGCCCCACTTCACAATCTACAGACCCACAAAGTGCTGATCCTCAGATGAGAAATTAAACCGAGGACCCATTTGCACTCATATTTTGGATGCAAAAGGTCCCATATCTTTGTTAAAAGAGCTTGTCCCCCACAACCATCACCGCCAACAACAGATTTTACAGTCATTCATCTCATTGCTGTTTGTGGCATCTTCCGACGCACAAACAAGTTGCTGCGTTGGCCGACATTACAGCAGTGACCATACTTTGAAATACTTCATTGGCTGTAAAAGCACTTAAGTCATGAAAGGAGTTATAGAAATGAAAGTTCTTACTTTCTCAGACTACTTAACCTCCCGGTTACAGATGCTAAATCAGATTCCCATCATCACCTTCTTGGGACAGTTTGATGTGAATTAAACACAGCCTCATTGTCACAACAACAAAAAAAAAACTTTAAAACAAACTTGTTATATTAAATTTAAATATTTTATTGAATGTTTGTGCCAACATAGCTAAAGGCTGAACAGAAAGTGCTTTGTCAAAACAGGTTGACCAATCACAAAACAGAAACCACCCAACAATGTGACAATACAAACCAATAACTTAAGACAAACTTCACACAAGTCCCATCATGATGATCGTAAATTCTAATAATTCATATGAAAATATAATACAACTCAAATTGCATAAAGATTTATAACATGATAGGCAGTGTGATATCTGTAAATAAATTATAGGGACTAGCAGCGAAATATGTAATTAAACAATTAAACCTAATGAGACACATTGTGGAAGATATAGTAATCACTGCAATCATGTGATAATCGGTTATTAAAAAGGACAAAACGTCTTTGGTAATGTGATTTGTAGAAAGCTCTCCCCATTCCCACATAAAGGTGCTGGGTACAGGAGTTGACTGCCAATCCCAGAGGCATTCATAGTCCAGGCCAGAAAGTTTGAGGTGGGGGTGGGGGGAAGAGTCAGAATCACAGCCAAATCCCATCCTGCCTGCACCAAAGAGCTAGAACACCAACTGACCCCAGCACACAAAAGGAACTTGAATCCCAGACATTCCCACCTGCAGATCCAGAACCCTCAGAATGAGAATGGTGCCACAAGGAATGGGAATAATGTCCCAACATGCCTCAGGTTCTGCTCAGAGTCTTCACTGAGACAGAAAAGCAACAGGACAAGTGTGGAGATTCTCTCACAAGAGGAAACATACTTTCCACATCGACCCTGTCAAGACACCTCAGGATCTTGTACGTTTCAATCAAGTTGCCTCTTATTCTTCTAACCTCCAGCAGATACAAGCCTAGCCTGTCCAACCTTTCCTCAAGACTGGATCCCAGGCAGCTCACTCCTGCCTCTGCTCATCTGGAATTGATCATTTAGTTCCTGTTTGAATATTGAGCAATGGGTCTGTTTAACCCCACTGGCAAATAAATCTTAAAACAGACATAAAACGGTCAGTATCAGCAGCTTGAGATGTGACGGGGAAGATAGTGGCTTAAACTTCCCCAGGGTGGTACCAGGGATACAGTCAGTGCCCAAAGCAGCTTAAAATAATAAACAGCCAAGCAATTTCAGACACATTAAGCATTCAAACTGGAGTATTAAAACTCCAGACTTACTTTTAAAATTTTGCAAAATGCTGCATTGACATAATTAAAGAATAAAACTATGGAGGCACTGAGGGAAAAATGGCACAAGTTCTCACAGAAAGACCTTGTTAGCACATCCAGTGCCCATTCCCAGCCCCTTGTCCCCATTAACGTTCATAGGTTACATAGGCATGAGAAAGATAACTTGAGAGACTTTGTCTCGAGGATGTTTTGAACGTCTAAGTTTCAAGGGGAATGAGGCATTTAAAAACATTTTTCCAGTTTGCCTGGGTTTGCAAACTCTATTTGGAAATCCTCTGCATCTGTTCAAATTTCCGTCTAAGCTGCTGCTGTTTTTTCTGAAGTTTCTCTCTCTCTGCATTCAGTTTTTGTTGCTCTACCTTCAGCCTGATAACATAGTCTGTTGCTTTCCTCAAGATGACCACTTTTGAGGCTTTGTCATTCTTAGAAAGTTCCGGCACCTCATCTCGAAGAGCCAACAGGCAATGCTTCAACTCATTTCTCCTCTGCCTTTCCAGGACATTGTGTGTCCTTCGTCTCTCTTCATCCTCTGCATCTGAAGATCTGGGGCTGAAGTTTGAGGGCTTGCTGGGGGACGAGTGCTTGGTCACATGGAGATAGCTGTCCGTTTTGGCTCGTTTTGGTGCTGGTGGTTCCCTGCACAGCAGAGGTGAGGGCGCAGCGTAGTTGTGCTGCTGCTGGATTTCCAGACTGCATCGTTTGATACTGGCCAGAGTCTGTGAGCGGGTTCCGGTCCTTGCCATTTCTTGCTTGGTAGTGCTCCCCACTGCCAACTTTTGCTTCTCAATGGTCACGACGTCAATCTCTTCTTCTGCAAACACAAGGCAGCTTTAATATTCATGCTTTCGGCAGAACAAACAAGATTTAATTCAGTGCAGTAAAAGTTGGAACAGGAGGTGGTCATTCATCCCTTGAGGCATTCAGTTAGATTACACATGATCTCCATTTACCCTCTTGGTTTCCATATCCCTCAATACCCTCACCCAACACAATAAATTGATTTGGATCAAGCTCTGGGAGGGGGAAAAGCTCCTCTCTTGTTATTTTAGAGATAATTTGCTCTTTGGGGTTGGTGAGGGGAATGTTTCAACCTTTGACCTGGTCAAGAGATGTCAATTTGGCAATCAGATTCAGAATTTGGTGCCCACCTCTGTTATTCTACCCATTGCTTTTTTTTTAAAAAAAACACCCCTTTTTGAATGGAAATGTTTTATTTCCAGTGGGGATGGGAGGGGTGGTTTGTTCAAATGTGCGATAATATGAAGGATTACAAGGTCCATAAAAACCAAGCAACCTCCAACCTCTAAAGGGCAGGAACTCCCAACAGAGCCAGAGCTGCTTGGCCCCTGTTCACTTTGCCACAATCGCCAGTTTTATCCTCCAGGCCACCTACCCAGCAGAGACTGATTTACATTGGGGTACAATTTAGAAAGTCTATTCCGGACCGTTACCCACTGAACCAATGATTATTCCTTGTGGAGAGACAAGGGTTTGATTCTTTGAATGCATGCCCTCCATTTCCCAATGAGCACTCCTAATGGACTGGCATGAGGCTCCATGCTGGGAATACACCCTCAGGAAAATCGCCACTTAGAGGCCAACAGTGATCAATGGACCACATCAGGTAAACAATCAATCAGTGAATAAACTCACCATCTAGGTCTACGTGAAGCCACCTACTTGTGTGAAACACTCAGGCAGATGTTCCTTAATTCCAGTTGGAAGCCAACTCAGTGTGGGTTAGGGAAGCCAGGTTAAGATGGTGGAGTCCTATCACTTCCCTGAGGAATCATCCTCTCCAGGGCTACATACAGGTGGGCATCACAAACAAATCCAAATCTGTTTCAGCCAATCAAATTACTGGAAAGCAAACGAGAAACAAAATTCCTCCCTCTCCCCTGAAAGTCAGCTGCAGGCCTCAATACTGCCCAAACTATCAGCCTCCACACTGACCCAGGAAACCAACCAGAAATCTTCCTGTTTATTCCCACATTTGTCCACAAGGGAAGTCTTCTGTCTCAGACAGGGTCCATGGGTAACCTTAAAAGCCACACATGGGACCTCAGGGCTGACAGGCTTCCAATCAGGAATTTACATAGACCATTCCACCAATTAGTCTGTACCTGAGTCACTGGAGCGTGAAGAAACACTGCCTGTTGACAAAGAACTTTCATCATCTGAGGTTGGATCTTCATTCTCCTGGTGAGGCCTGTCCAGGAGTGGGCTAATACTCTCCAAACCAGAACCACAGAGATCCTGGAAGAATTGAGACTCAATCTCAGACATCAGGGGGCTGGACACAGGGAGCACATCCAATTTGTCACCAATTTTGTCCAGCTCTGTTGTTGCCAGTAAATTACTCCACATACAGTCCTGCTCCATCTTCAGAGAGGCTTCCAAGTCCCAAATTAAACCCTGGTCAATGAATTCCTCATCGTCCAATAGGAACTCTGACATTAATTCCAACTGGTCGGATTTGGAAGGGATTAAAGTGGAAAGGGAGTCACACATATTGGCCTTGGGGAGGGGAGATTGTGCTGAAGTTGGCAACATCTCAACTGTCTTCAGAAATTCCTCACAAGTCTCATAAAAATCATCATCATCGTCCAGGAGTGAGGAGAAAATGTCAAAATCGCAGTTGATATTTCTACTTTGAGGCATTGTGAGAAAAGGCTGCAAGGTAAACACAACAAAGTATTAATCCAAGTTCAAATTAGCATTTGGAAAATTATTTAAACCATAAGATAACACAACAGAGGAAGTCTACATTGAATGCCTGCAGGAATGTGGGGAATGCATGGTAACCCTGTGTGATGACCCAGGCTGTTACATGTTTGAGGATCTGAGGTGATGGAACATTAGCTCTGCCTGGTCTTCAGTAACAGACTGGCTTGTGGTCTAAGAGGCATTTTCAGTCTCTGTGACATCTTTCATTCAACACAAAACCTGGAGCTGGAAATAGTTTCTGTGCTCTGCTAAACATTGCAGCATTCTAGCTGGACCCCAGCCAATTCCCAGCTTGGCAGAGGGGGAGGAGATTAGAACACCTGAGAAAAATGTGATCAGTGACCAGGTGCCAGGCAGAAGCAGCTTTCTGTCTTCCCTTTAAACTCAGCAATCCCCGCTCTGACCCTCCAATCATAGAACACACAGCTCAGACTGGAGACTAACAGATTCACTATAACAAAAGCCAGTGATAATCAGAAATAAAGTACATTGCACACTGATCCCAACTGAACTATTTTGTCATGTCCCTATAAATACCCCTGCCCCACACACACACACACACCCTACTTCCCTCCAGAGTAAGGAGGTTAAGTTCCATAGACTAGCTGAAAGCAGCAGCAACCGTTCTAGACTCTGCCCCATGGCCAAAAACACTGAGGACCTGAAGGCCATTCAGCCCCTTGAGTCCACCCAGCCTGTTGTCTTATGGACAATTATCAGCAGTTAGCATCAACAGAAACTGGCTCACTGAACCTCCACTGGCATTGCTCTGCTCAGTCCAACTAAAGCTGAGAGTTACTGGCTGAAAACCACCTTAACCTGGGGCATCTCATTTCAAACTCCCACCATTAGTTAGAACCTGGCTCGGGGGTGGGGGTTCTGAAAATACCTCCCAAACACCAGAATCTCACTGTAGAAACACCCCCAACAGTTTACAACATCATCTCCAATTCTCAACACGTTCCAGGATATGCAGAAATACTGCTCCCTGTGAACGGGACACATTACAACTGGCTCTTCACCCAGAGATGCCAATTACCTTTAAACAGGACGTCTCGACCGGGCAGTGATTTAAAAAAAATTATCCCTTGGCCTGCTCCGAGTTTCTAGTCACCATTCAGGGGCGAACCCACTTTATATCAACCCTCTCCCTTTTTCAGCTGGTTTAAATACTTGGCAGCTTTTAGAAACCGACCTATCGCAGCTGATTGGAAACCCCGCATTTGTCAGGCTGCCCCTCTGCAGAGGTCATGTTCCATCACAGTCACCTGGTTCTCTGCTGTCAAACCATACCACAAACTTTCCGGGCCAGTTTAAACCCCTTTCCATTTTAGCATCGCAATGATACTAAGAACGGAGGGATTTGCAAAACCCATTTTAGTAGAATTTTTGGCAAATTGAACAACTTTTATTTTAAATCTTCAGAAGCAGCGAGCACAAACTAACCACAGGGTGATATGAAACAGACACCACACTCCTTCCTTGCTGGGTACTTGTGTGTTTCTTTTCTAGAAATGAAAAGAGTTAAGGCGGATTGTTGGGGGCAAGGACGAGAGAGAGACTCGAACCGTCACTCACCCAAGTGAGTTGCATTCCCAGACTTAACTCTTTTCTTTACAATTCAAAACACTGGTTTCCTTTCCATCTACTCCATGGCCGAGAGATGCACAGAGAGAGAGAGAGAGAGAGACAGACACAGAGTGACCCACTGTCAACACTCCTTCCCGCAAATCCAGGACAGATTGAGACAAACAAAAGGGACAGGATCCACAATGAGATCCCAACAGGCAAACCGACAGGAGGGGTGTCTGGAATTCCACTCGGCTGTGAATGACTTCTGTTGTTAGAAAAGGACCGTGTTCCGTCGCAAAGTTTCTCTGCAAGTCCCGGAGGACAATCCAGGCTCCACAGGGAACATCCCCACCCCCCCGGGGACATCTCCAAATTCCTGCCTTATCTACAGCATCTGCGGTTCAGACGAGGGCGATTTATTTTTACACAAACAATTAAACAAGAGGAAAACATTCGACAGGACAACTTAACCCACTGGATTCCAACTATGCCTAAAATGTATATAGGTGCAAGAGAAATATATAAAAGCTGAATCCTGGCTGTGCTTTCAGTGATAAATCAGAGATAAATGCAGAGTTCAATTAGGGTTAAACCACAAGTGATGTTCAAGAACGACATCGGAGCAAACGAAAGCGATCCCTTTAAAATCAGGACTAGGGGCAACAGTTAAAGAATTGCTGACCTCGTTATGGTTTTTCAATGAAAACTAATCAGGAAACATACAATCAATTGTTCAACTTAAACGCCCTCTGGCAGGGTTACAGGCTTTAAAAACTGAAGAGGAAACACTGAACCCAAATCACAAACAGGCCTTCGAAATAGGAGAAAGGCAGAAAAGTTATAGAATCATTGAAACGAGAGCAGAGAGGAAACCATTCAGCCATCCCTCAAATGTGGGTGTCTCTCCACCCTCATCCCATCTTCTCCTGGCCATTATATTGTCTTTTTAAAGAGGTTTCTCCAATTCCCTTTTAAATTATGTCACAGTCTCTGCCTTAAAATCCTCGAGTGATAAAATATGTCAATTAACTCCATTTGTGCAAAATATTTCTTCCAACTTCCGCTCTCCTTCTGACAGGGACAATCCTCAGGCTCAGCCTCCCTTCTGACTGATCCTCCAACAGACTTTCAATAACATTTATATTCCAACTGTGATCTAACCAACAGGCTGGACAAATTCTTCAGCTTTTACATTCAGTGACTCTGTGCATAATACCCAGAACCTTATTTCTGTGCCTGTCTCAATATCATTCTGTACTTCCAACTCTCTCATTATTTTGCAAAATATACCATTTCATTTTTCACTGTCCTGACCGACATCTCCCACCCCACCCACCCCTGACACCCCAGCGAAGCTCGACATTCATCCAGTACTAAACCCCCCAAAATATGCACAGAATATAAATTACACCAATCCACATGTGACTAAACCCAGAAAAATCGATGAAGCTTTTTCTGTAACATCTGTAAAGAATGTTATCATTTCCTATCACACAATTGCCCTTTGTAGATAAAATCCCACTGGGAATCCACAGGATTGAATCCCTCAATCCCCCAACTGTCACCAACACTCGGGAAAACTTTCAGAAATTAAAGTGCAGAAGCATCCGGGTGGGTGGAGGAACTCTCAACATAGACCCCCCTACGCCACCCCCCCCCCCAAACAAATACACACACCCCTCACACTCCCCAAAAATCCCACACAGACCCCCCCCCCTCACTCACTCCCCAAAAACCCCACACAGACCCCCCCTCACTCACTCCCCAAAAACCCCACACAGACCCCCCCTCACTCACTCCCCAAAAACCCCACACAGACCCCCCCTCACTCACTCCCCAAAAACCCCACACAGACCCCCCCTCACTCACTCCCCAAAAACCCCACACAGACCCCCCCTCACTCACTCCCCAAAAATCCCACACAGACCCCCCCTCACTCACTCCCCAAAAACCCCACACAGACCCCCCCTCACTCACTCCCCAAAAACCCCACACAGACCCCCCTCCCAAAAAACCCACACAGACCCCCCCTCCCCAAAAAACCCACACAGACCCCCCTCCCCAAAAACCCCACACAGACCCCCCCTCACTCACTCCCCAAAAACCCCACACAGACCCCCCCTCACTCACTCCCCAAAAACCCCACACAGACCCCCCTCCCAAAAAACCCACACAGACCCCCCCTCCCCAAAAAACCCACACAGACCCCCCTCCCCAAAAACCCCACACAGACCCCCCTCCCCAAAAACCCCACACAGACCCCCCTCCCCAAAAACCCCACACAGACCCCCCCTCCCCAAAAACCCCACAGACCCCCCCTCCCCAAAAACCCCACACAGACCCCCCCTCCCCAAAAACCCCACACAGACCCCCCTCCCCAAAAACCCCACACAGAACCCCCTCCCCAAAAACCCCACACAGACCCCCCCTCCCCAAAAACCCCACACAGACCCCCCTCCCCAAAAACCCCACACAGACCCCCCCTCACTCACTCCCCAAAAACCCCACACAGACCCCCCTCCCAAAAAACCCACACAGACCCCCCCTCCCCAAAAAACCCACACAGACCCCCCTCCCCAAAAACCCCACACAGACCCCCCTCCCCAAAAACCCCACACAGACCCCCCTCCCCAAAAACCCCACACAGACCCCCCTCCCCAAAAACCCCCACACAGAACCCCCTCCCCAAAAACCCCACACAGACCCCCCCTCCCCAAAAACCCCACACAGACCCCCCTCCCCAAAAACCCCACACAGACCCCCCCTCCCCAAAAACCCCACACAGATCCCCCCTCCCCAAAAACCCCACACAGACCCCCCCTCCCCAAAAACCACACAGACCCCCCCTCCCCAAAAACCACACAGACCCCCCCCTCCCCAAAAACCCCACACAGAACCCCCCTCCCCAAAAACCCCACACAGAACCCCCCTCCCCCAAAACCCCACACAGACCCCCCCTCACTCACTCCCCAAAAACCCCACACAGACCCCCCTCACTCACTCCCCAAAAACCCCACACAGAGCCCCCCTCACTCACTCCCCAAAAACCCCACACAGAGCCCCCCTCACTCACTCCCCAAAAACCCCACACAGACCCCCCTCACTCACTCCCCAAAAACCCCACACAGAGCCCCCCTCACTCACTCCCCAAAAACCCCACACAGAGCCCCCTCACTCACTCCCCAAAAACCCCACACAGACCCCCCCTCCCCAAAAACCCTACACAGACCCCCCCTCCCCAAAAACCCCACACAGACCCCCCCTCCCCAAAAACCCCACACAGACCCCCCCTCCCCAAACCCCACACAGACCCCCCCTCCCCAAAAACCCCACACAGAACCCCCCTCCCCAAAAACCCCACACAGACCCCCCTCCCCAAAAACCCCACACAGACCCCCCTCCCCAAAAACCCCACACAGACCCCCCTCCCCAAAAACCCCACACAGACCCCCCTCCCCAAAAACCCCACACAGACCCCCCCCTCCCCAAAAACCCCACACAGACCCCCCCTCCCCAAAAACCCCACACAGACCCCCCCCTCCCCAAAAACCACACAGACCCCCCCTCCCCAAAAACCCCACAGACCCCCCCCTCCCCAAAAACCCCACACAAACCCCCCCTCCCCAAAAACCCCACACAGAACCCCCCTCCCCAAAAACCCCACACAGAACCCCCCTCCCCAAAAACCCCACACAGAACCCCCCTCCCCAAAAACCCCACACAGAACCCCCCTCCCCAAAAACCCCACACAGACCCCCCTCACTCACTCCCCAAAAACCCCACACAGACCCCCCTCACTCACTCCCCAAAAACCCCACACAGACCCCCCCTCCCCAAAAACCCCACACAGACCCCCCTCCCCAAAAACCCCACACAGACCCCCCTCCCCAAAAACCCCACACAGACCCCCCTCCCCAAAAACCCCACACAGACCCCCCTCCCCAAAAACCCCACACAGACCCCCCTCCCCAAAAACCCCACACAGACCCCCCTCCCCAAAAACCCCACACAGACCCCCCTCCCCAAAAACCCCACACAGACCCCCCCTCCCCAAAAACCCCACACAGACCCCCCCTCCCCAAAAACCCCACACAGACCCCCCCTCCCCAAAAACCCCACACAGACCCCCCTCCCCAAAAACCCCACACAGAACCCCCCTCCCCAAAAACCCCACA